>NC_069111.1:30181800-30481800 GCF_025612915.1 Magallana angulata | reverse complement strand
GTTACATGTATTTAGAGTGGAACGTCCCTGGATCAGTGTAATTGTATTTAGTTTTTCTTGCATTTAAGGAATTTCTTAATTTATTGTTAAGAGTTTGAACATTATGCTTGCTTCATAAATTAACACACATGGTGCATTGCTCGGTTTCCTAATTTTGACATTGTGTCTTAGTTCTGTTTTCCTTCTGCTAGCATAAACTGAACCAGCATATGTATCATCAACCTGCTCTGATGTGAATATGCAAAATAAACAAAGTCGACATTTAACAGAAAGTTGATGTCCGATTGAAACAAATATAATTCACAACGTATGGGATGCATAAACAAATAATGTGCTAAAATTTCAAGCATCTGCAATGAATAGTTGCTGAGAAATTTTTGACAAAAATTTGTTTGAGAATTTAGGCTAAAAATAAATAAAGTCATCATTTAACAGGCAGTTGACGTCTCATTGGTACAAAAATATATTGAACCATATGACATGCCTAAAGAAATAGTGTGTTAAAATTTCAAGTATCTGCAATGAATAGTTGCCTCGAAATATTTGACGAATTTTTTTTGAAAATTAAAGCTAAAAATTAACAAAGTCATCATTTTACTGGAAGTTGACATCCGATTGGTACAAAAATACCTCCCAACACATGATACAAATATTGGTATAAACATAGACCGTCACCAGCAGCTATGTGGCTTATCTATGGCAGCAAATTGATGCATGCTGGGGAAAAATGGATTACATAAACATTTCACAGAGTGTTCAATTGATAAAATCTCATGATAGAAAAAAAACAAAAATACATGTATTACTGGCCTCATTATTAAGTTTCAAAAGGCTTTTAAAATTTATCAAGCAACAAGATATTTTTTTGTGCACTTCCTTTAGCGATAAGAGGAGGTTCTTAATACCATATGTTCAAGATGACAAGAAGTACAGGTGCTGTTATTTCAAGGGCATCAAACAAAAGACACGAATCAATATTACTTGTTTTTTAAGCCAGATATTTCTCAATCAACACAGTTTTTATGTATGCTAAATTAAAATTGAATTATTTCCCTTTTTTAAATGGTAATAAAATGAATGATGCTGAAGCATTTATAAAATACGGCGATTGTGCTTCAGAATTTTTTTTTTTCTTTAGCCTTAAGGAACATTGTGGAAAAGGTGAGATTACAACTGTACCCTTGATAGGACCCGTAACCGTCCACTATCTCTGACGCCTCACGGTGCCCCTTCCAGAACAACATCTCCATGAACACCTTCTTGTTCTTCTCAGCAACTTCCACAAACTGTCTGATCACATAGGTAGCAAATTTGGTAATTTCCTTTAAAAAAATAAAAACAACAACAAGAACATCAAATTCATTTTATACATCTACAGGTAAACATTTTGTCACAGAGCCTATTCATGCATTCATGCTTCAAAGTGATCATCTTGAAACTTGTATACTGCTGAAATGAAGCTGGTCAAAGAATTGCACAAACATGTACATGTTTCATCTAGCAGGGTATTGACAATTTGACCAAGTTTCAACTTGGACAGGACAATTTACATGTATCATCCCCCTAACCCTACCTCCATAATAATTCTATTCAAGTCAAATTAATTGCACAGTATTTTATACACACTACGTCAATGATTTAGCAGTTATCAAGGGATACACATACCTGGTATCTCTCTGTCTTTGCAAGGGGAGACAATACAATCTTCTGAAACACCCTAAATAGGGAGGCCTGGAACATCATTCCCACAAAGCCCAGCTCCACACTGAGGCGGTGCAGCATCTTGATCACGCAATGGTTTGTGTGGACCGAGTTCTTCTCATAGTCCGCCAGTAATAGCACGTAAGCTTTTAGAATTTCTGGCTTCCCAAATCTATAGGAGCAGTATAACAATTTCTTAACAATTTGTTTGAAGGGTTCGTATCAATATTGTGTATGTCAAAATCAAAACAAGATATCTGTGAGTCAATGTTCACTAGAAATATACCCCTGCTCTAATGTGAATATACAAAATAAGCAAAGTCAACATTTAACAGGAAATTGACGTCCGATTGTTACAAAAATATATCCCAAAGTATGGCATGATTAAACAAGAAGTGTCTTAAAATTAAAGCATCTGCGATAAATGGTTGCTGAGAAATCTGACAAAATTTGCTTGAAAATTTTGGCTAAAAATAATGTCATCATTTAACAGGAAGTTTAGGTTCGATTGGTACAAAAATAAATCCCAACGTATGGCATGCCTTATTAAACAGTGTGTTAAAATTTCAAGCATCTGAGATGAAGAGTTCCCGAGAAATCTTTGAGGAAAATTTCTTTGAAAATTTTGGCTAAAAATAATGTCATCATTTCACAGGAAGTAGAGGTTAGATTGGTACAAAAATATATCCCAAGATATGGTATGCCTAAACAAACACTGTGTTCAAATTTAAAGCACCTGCAATGAAAAGTTGCCGAGTTAAATGTGACAGGAATTTTTGTTACGGACAGATAGACAGAAGGACTGACAGAAGGACAGACAGACACACAGGGTAAAACAGTAATACCCCTTCTCTTTTGGAGTCGGGTATAATTAACCCTTATGCATTAGTCATCCATACAATTTGAATGAAAATGTATAGTTTAAGAAGTATCTTATTCATAATATACTGTAAACCAACTTTTATTCAAGAGCGAGAAATTTTCGCAAGGTTGGCGAGATCCTTATTCTCACAAATAATCTCGCCGCGAACCAGTATTTGTTATATGGTTGTAATAAAAAAACCCAGTGTGGATAAAGCTTGGTTGCGAAAATTAGTCGCCACGAACCAGTTCATCTCGGGTAAATTGTGAGTTGGTTTACAGTATACATAAATATATACAAGGAATATGGATTTCGCCTATATTAATTGAATCCATAAAAATGTATAAGTATAGGCAATGCTTCCTCAGTTTTAACGTTTTATCTTTATTTTCTAGGTTGCCACATTAATTTTTCAATGATTTCCTTTTTTACTTTTACAATATGTTTAAATCAATTGCAGACATGTCTTACTTTGCTAGAAATTCTTTGAAGTTGAACTCTTGTTCAGCACATTCTATGGCAGTCCTCTCCTCCTCTTCAACTATAAAGGTGATTTAAATCTTTAATGAATTTCTGGTAAAATTTTGCAGCATTTCACATTACATTTCAGTGATTATTTCTCTCACATGTCATATGTGTTCCTTTCTGGTTTTGCCAGGATTATGACATTTATTTCAAAGTCTGTACTCATAGCCATTAAATATATTTTATATATTCATAATAGCACAATTCCTCTATAAAGTAATTCATCTTTTTTCCACCTACCACTCATTATAATAACAGGGCTGTCTCTAAGATCCTTGGGGGGGGGGGGGGGGGGGGGAATTCCCCCCACCTATAATGGCGTAGTTACCTAGCTATCATTGCATTTCAAACACAGTCTAGCTATAAGCAAGACCCCCAGACCCCCCACCCCCCCTTTCTACTTTTTTATTTGTTCCTTCTACTTCAATTTTTTGAGACAACCCTAAATATAAACCCACCCAATGGCAACCACACTTGACTCAGAAGTTATGTATTATCCAATTACAGTAGAATAAACTTTAGAATGTTTATTATGCAAACTGGTACACCCTCACTTTAAAGAAGCATGGTATCTTGTTTATAACTATACAACTGTCCGACACTCAAATGTTGCTTGATCATTAGAAATGCATTACTAGAAAAGCATTGTAAACAGTAAAATTAGAAAAAAATAAAATTTGACCAAAATTGTGACCATGCCCCTTTAAGCTTTGTCACAAGATTACTATGATACTTGTTACTAAAATTCTAAAGCGCTGTAACTCAATGCACAATTGTTCACTTTATACGCTCTATACACTCATGTCCACGTTTTTACAGAGTGACATTATACTAGTATATACATGTACTCGAGGGGTCATCATACTGAATGTGCCCCCTTAAAGCTTCTAAGAATATTTGAGATTGTAATTTCTAGTGAATTGTCTCAATATTTTTTTATATATATATTTATTATTGTCTCATTGACCTACTTTCATCTTCAAGTTCTTCTTCAACCAAATCCATGGATGGCTCTGTTGTTGGCCCTGAAATGAAAAATTTCTATTTAAGAAAACTATAGCATTTATTTAAATCATATACAATGTACTTACAAAAAGTACACACTTTTTCATCCTGTACCATGTAAATTTGCCTAACCATGTGTAATAAGTCCTATAGGGGTGCGAAATAAAATTACACACCCTTCTCCAGTTCTTCGGTTGTTATTACTGTACACACCCTGCTCTCCAGTTCTTCGGTTGTTATTACACCCCCCTTTCTGTTAATCATAGGCTATTACGATGTAAAGTTTGCTATATGTCTTTCAACTCCGATGTCCAAGTATGGCATCAAAAAATTATGCGGACATCAACTTGGTATACAAACATATAACACAGATTTTCAGGAAAGTTTATAAGAGATGGAGTATCCACACATTGAGCAAATTGTAATCATTCATCACAGTCATGATGTTTTTAATTGTTTCTTTGATATTTTCTATAAGTTATTAAATATTATAAAAATCACGACCTTGGTTGCCGTATATAACTTAAGCCCTCAAGCCTAATGGCTCTTTGGCTGATATAAGGCGACCTCAGGCTTCCCCCCCCCCTCATCAATTAAATTTAATGCTAGTACATTATGTAATTTTGCACAGTACCTATGTGAT
Source organism: Magallana angulata (assembly GCF_025612915.1). Taxonomy (NCBI): domain Eukaryota; kingdom Metazoa; phylum Mollusca; class Bivalvia; order Ostreida; family Ostreidae; genus Magallana; species Magallana angulata. The sequence continues at coordinate 30,477,064 of NC_069111.1, read as the reverse complement.
TGACCCCAAATAAACAAAGACAAATAAACAAATCAGAAGTGCCTAATGGTGGAAATGAGCATCATGGTTCTGGGGTATCCAACAAATACCTAGGTAAATAGCTGTATCTAATTACAACAAAAATCTTCTACAATTTGGTGTCTTTTACTTAAATTATAAATAAAAAAAATCTCATCAAATATAAATTCATAATTCGAAAAATTTCAAAATCCAAAGAATAAGGTCGCAACTAAGGAACATATTACAGTACTTAGTCTTGTAAGATTATAAACATCCACAGCCTTGATCCTGTAAATTTGTTTATATTTTGAATCTGTCAAAACCAATTAAATCAAAGTCAAGGGAAGGTTTATCTGACTTAAGAAGAGGTAAAAACAGGATGCTGTTGAAATCTGATGGTTTGGTCCTCAGCATAGCACGCCTGCAGGAAGTACAACGGAGAAGTCTGCTTCATTAGTGCAACAAACTCTGGGTTTACTCTACAGTCGTCAACACGGCTAGCATTAAAGAAGTGAGAAACCGCCTTTTCTACCAGTTAGCCATGAGAAAATTCGCCAGAAAAATATCAGTACCGGTATACCATCAATTTGTAGAAAATTGGGTATAGAAGAAAATTACCTTGATAATTATGAATTTTATGTATTTCCAATATGATGGGATTGGTTTAAAAAAAAATACACATTATTCTGTATTTTAAATTATGCTACTTGTTTAGTTCTTGACAGTTCTTTTATGTCTTATTAGGTCTTTTTGTAACCAAGCACTTATTACTTACTCAGGTCTCTCGACTTCTGTGAAAGTCAGGAGTCCAAAGTTTTAATCATCAGATAAATTTCACTCTTTGTAATTATTGAAAAAAAACTTTTTTTATTGTCGCAACAAAGAAATAAAATAAGAGTAAAAATTACAGTCACGACTTTCTTTAACAACCATACAATCAAACATGACAAATTTGTTTCCTGAATGCTTCTAAAACACTTACAAATGTTTGACACACTAATTTAATGAAGTAGCACTTGGGTTGCACAAGAAGTTCCTCTCTTGGGTCTCTTGGGTCATTAAGATTTAATTTGAGAACAGTTACTCGGTATAAACACATTTATGAGAAAACCATGGTATTTGGTCATCTCCGTCAACAAGTACGCGTGTAATACTACACTGCCAGTGTTTCTTCGGTATGGCAGCTATCACCTACTTTGTGATCTGTGGATTACTGTGTATGTTTGTCCATGGTTCGAAGTGTCCGACGGACTGCCACTGCACTTATGATGAAGTCGATTGCTCCCAAAACCAACTGTTGGAGATTCCTTCGGAAATTCCATCAGAGGCTCGGACGCTTAAAATGAATTTCAACCAAGTGAGTGTTTTGGACATAATGATAACAATTCCCCTTCAGCGGTTGGTGGTGTTGGAGCTACAGAGCAATCTGCTTCATAATATAGGAGCAGGATCCCTTATGAGAATGACCAAGCTGGAAAAACTTGATCTCACCGACAACTCTCTGAGAACACTCAATGCGAACACATTCTTCAGGATGCAAAGCCTTAAGACTCTGATTTTATGCAAGAATCATCTGGTTGATATCGATGATGCAATTAATAATCTTCCTGCCTTGGAACTGCTTGACCTGTCTTGGAATAATATAACCGCCTTGTCAGCTAGATCTTTTAAATTACTACCTAAACTTAGAATGCTAAAGCTAGGTTATAATGCCATCTCCTCCATTGACACAGACACATTCACAGTTCTGACATCCCTCCAGTCGCTGGAACTCAACAATAACCCACTACACAGCATTGATGGAGTCTTATCCACACTCCCTACTCTAAGAATGCTAAATATCAAGAATTGTTTACTCAAACATTTCCCCAAAGAATTGCCAGAGTCAGTTCTATTCATTGATGCCAGTGAAAATAAATTGACAAATATAAGACAGGACATTCATCACAATGCAGTAATTCTGAGTCTTAACGACAACGACATAACAGAAATAGAGGATGGTGCTCTTTCACAATTAACGAAATTAAGCAAGTTGGAGCTCCAAAACAATTATCTAACAGAGCTGCCAAAGATTCCTCCTTCACTTCATTATTTCAATATTCAAAACAACCTAATCAGTGAACTGGATTCTATTTCATTACCTGAAAATTCTCAGCTTGAGGAGTTTTATCTGCAAAGAAATCTAATATCCAACATAACTTTAGGGACTTTCAGGAAAGTTACTTCCCTTAAAAAGCTAAGTATAGGAGAAAACCTCATTCAGAATATGAGCTCAAAGTTGTTTTATAATGTGTCTAGCCTTTCTTATCTCAACATTGACAAGTTACACCTTGTGGAAATATCGGAAGATGTTTTTGATAACCTTGAGAACCTTCTTAAACTGTCAATGTCAGGAATCACTATAGCCCAAGACTCAATCAAGGGAAATTTCCTTCGACCTCTATTGAAATTAAGTACTCTAGATCTCAGCCACAGTCCTACTTTAGCCAAGTACTTGTTGGAATCTTCTGCGATGCTGAGAAACCTGCGATTTATAAGTGAGTTGAACTTAATGTCTAACAATCTCACCACCTTACCAAACCGCATAATGGGTAGTCTGCCTCATATTGAGGAACTGAACATCTTGGATAACAATTTCCATTGCGATCAAAGATTAGTATGGTTAGGACAATGGATAAAGCTTGGAACCTCTCAGTTCTCCGACCCAGAAGATATTGTCTGTTACACACCACAGGACCTGAACGGTCAAACGATAAGTGAACTTAAAACATCAGACTTTGTCCCAGCAACGACTCCTTTACCAGGCCTCGGTACAAGTTTTCACGCTGTGACGTTTTTTCCCACGGAGAAACCCCTGGGTCCTGATAGCATGTCCAATGAGCAGACGGTGTCCTTGGCAGCCACCAACACTCAGTTCATTGCCCTGACAGTTTCAGTTTCTGTCTTCATTGTTCTGGCAGCTATAGCTTTCGTCGTATTTCACATCTGCAGACAGACTCGATGTCTGGACTATAACAGATCCACTGTCATTAATCACCCACCCCCTGTCAACTTTTTTATTTCCAACGAGGAAAATGCCCCAGTTCCTCCCCCACCCAGGCTGACGCGTGAAGATCGGTGCTCAGTGACCTCACAGACATCAAGGGACATAACTAGTGAGGAGCAGGGGGTCAAAGTGTATACATGGAGTGGGTAGCTTGGTTGTATAATTACACTGTTATTTAATGACATGTCCAATATCAAGAATGAAATTTAATTCAATTTTTTTTTTATGCGAATAAAATAAATCCAACATGAAATTTTTATGGCTATCGATCTTCATATAAAGAGCTAGAGCCACAAAGCATCAAAATGTGCCATAAAATTTTCACAAAACTCAAGTTTGAAACAATACAAATTGTAATTACTTATAATGTAGGGCACAATATTCTGCTTCTATGCATATGAAATTTTTTTCACTTCGGCCCCACCGTTTGGCAAATGCGCATCATCAAACATACTATGATCGTTAAAAATAGCTGAAAATTGTAGATTTTACTGCAGTATTTCCCAAATTTGAATGTGGCCACACTTGAGTACCTCTTTGAAACTTTTAAAACTGAGAGATATGGCATAAATGCTTCTGCCTGCAAAATTTCTAAAGATACTCAAGTGTGGCCAATGTGTATTTTACAAATTTTTAAAATTTTAGTAACAGAAAATAAAACTGACCACTCTATTTTAGAGTAATTATTTGCTTCCTTTTATTGAAATTGCAGAATTTAATAAATAATGATAAAGAATTATTTGTGATTATTTACAAAATCATCATTATATTTAATATTTGAGGAAGAAATGCATATAAACTGAACTTTAACATGATTTATCTAGTAATTTTATACTGTGTATTTATGCTTACATCGTGCATCATCAATGATGTCATAGTTTGACGTTTGCGACGTCAGTTGAATTTGTACATGGAATCTTGAGTTCTTTCAGTATTTTGCCAATAGAATTTACCAGTAAAGTCTGCATTTTTAAAAAGCATTATTTCTATGTACCACGGTATTATTCAATTGCAGTAGAATATGAGATACATGATCATTGCTAACAAACAGAAAAAAATTAAATTGGCAAAGTTAACATTGTAACAGTTACGTACGTAAGTAAATATATATTCCTATACCTTTATGTATAAGTAGCTAGTTGTGGGTTTTTTGTCAAACGGTGAAATGCATTAAACGAAAGGAAAGATGCAAGCGATTTTTTTTTTACACAAGTACGTGTTCCTGAATACCACGGGAGAAAGACAGCCGACATCACGTGTAAACATGTTCATAAATGATAAACTTAACTTATTCCGTTAAAAAAACTTGATTATTTAATTCCTAAGTACAGCTGTAATTGAATATTAAGCCATCGTCCCTTGCATAAAAACATTTTGCCAATGCATATGTCTTTTCTTTATCAGCCACCTGTTGATCAGTGTTGATTCGTCGCGTGGTTAATGTATTTCCGGTGAACCGTTACATGCAGTTACACTTCTTTCTTAAAAGATCAGTGTGTCCGTTTCGATGAAGACGGCTTTTGGTATACACAGCTTAGAATACATTATCAGAAAGTGCACTATATAGAAGTCTAATCCTAATTGCGATGTCTTTGTTGATAATTTGTCCAATAAAATAAAAAATCACCCTAAATTTGTGTACATCGGTGACTTACTTTTGCCTATAAAATTCTCAATTGAAATTATCTTAAATTATTTTATACGCATTAAATCTAATTAAAGTTTTTCTTGTATGGCATATAGAAAAAAATTCAGATTGCCGGGCCCTTTCTTTAAAAAAAAAAACAACGATGAGTACAAAGAGATTTAAAACAGTGTTTGTTTCCATTCAACCCCTCCCCTCCCCCCCCCCCCCTTCCCTACCCTCTGAAAAAATCGATTTACGGCCGAGTTCACTACAAATCTATATATATGATAACACAAATTCTACATGCTTGCTATGAATTCGACTTTTCAAGACAATTTTACGACATTATTTATGTGCTACTGCTTGATGTTATCAATAAAAATGTTCATTTTAACCTATCTTCGCTTCAAAATAGTAAACCCACATTCTCTCTCTCTCTCTCCTTCTCTCTCTCTCTCTCTCTCTGAAATATGATCTTAATTCTCAAGACATTTACGAATAGCTTATCACTTGTAACAATTCTCAAAGGACATGAATATCACTAGAAAAAATGAAATGTTTAATGAATAGACGTTATGGCATTTATAAGGAATAATTAACTCATAAGAATATTTTTAAAGAAATCGATATTCTTTTTTCATTTTTAAAATTAATGAACATTAGAACACTGCTGTAATGTCATTCCCTTGTTCCAGCAGTCAAAAATTTTACTTGTGACAGTCCGATATATTATAGAGCTTCTTAATATCAGACCATTACCAGTGGTTACAATACTGTTATTCTTTAAAATCGGGCTGTCTCAGGAATCAACAATGATATTCAATGGAGTGATTTAAGTACTATATATGCCTCAAACACTTCTGTATGAAAAAATATCACAGTTCTCTGCCCTATAATGGGCCTCGAAACTGTTTTATATTATTTCATACAGAACTGCTTTCGGCATACTAGTATATCCATTACATATACACAGTCGCTAAAAGGTTTTATTTTTCACTTGAACAGTTCGTGAACGGTGAGTGCACTCTAAACCAACGGTGAGTGCACGCTGAGCTGAATTTGGATAGCGCTTATGAACGGTGAACTTTGAGCAAATGCAGAGCGCAAACGCAAGTGCAAAGTGAACGTTGAACGATATATGTACTCTATGTGAACGCAAGATGAACGATTTATTCGGAGTGCCCCAGGCGGTATTGTTACATTGTGTTTCGTTGGTAATCAGGAAATAATAACAATAAACTACATGTTTGTATTGTTATATTGAAGCCTTGAAACAAGTAAAATAATCATGTACAATAATGTACACAGACTGTTACAGTAATGCATCGAAATTCGAGATTACATATCGTATAACCGGTATTTTTTACGTGCTGCTAATTTTAACTAATTTTTACGAGTTTTATAAATCCGTAAAAAATAAACGCGTAAATTTTCACAGAAGTAAAAAAAAAACACCGCACGTAAATTTTCTACATCGTACGTATGAGAGTAATGTTCATGACCTCCAGCTCAGTCACTGACGGCTGGACATGTAGGTATATTCGAAAAAAGAAAAACTGTTATGAAAAGCTAAGATTCTACCCTATATTTTACCAAAATATGGTAATTTTTAATGATACGGCAATTTTTTATGCTTCGTGACTCTAGCTCTTTGATTTCCGAAATTACTGGATTTCTTCAATCTCAGAATGAAATATGATTTCGAGATCATAATGATCTTAATCATTTAGACAGTACATTTTGTAAACAAGTACTCAGTAGTATGCATTGGCGTCATTTCATTTCATAGGGCCTCATGTTATTGAGTGGTCAAAAACAACTGATATGGACATTTATTGTGTATTATACAAATAGGGGCATTATTTAATGTAAACAAAAGATAATACTAAGTTCATGTACAGACCCTGAAACGTAATACTACACCTCACGCTCGCTACACGCCCGCCAAAACGGTTCACATGAAACGCTGCACGCTTTGCCCAAAACGCTAAACGATTTACACGAAACGCTGAACGGTTAACACGAAACGATTCTCGCACGAAACGATTTGCTCGCTTTTCACACGCTTTTGTCCTGATCGATTTTCGTTTCCGTCGGGACTTCTCGGACTTTACCCTGACTGATTAAAGAAAACACGAAATAATAGAAATACTGATATTAGAAACATATAGGTACATAAGTATTGAATTGATTAATTAAATTGATTTGGTACTAATATTCAAAGCAAATAAATATTTGTTCACAGAATTAGCAAAAATACTACTTCTATAAATATATCTATTGCTAAAAAGAAATAATCATGATTCTTATTAGAGCTGTAAATAATAAAAAATCAAGAAAAAAAGTTACCGTAACTCAATATTCAATACCAAAAATAAAATCCATACAATTACAAACTGAAATCTGTTTTTCAGTCTTCGACAAGATGTGTTTTTTTCTTCTCACATTAGTATTTCTATTGGTTTTAGACAATACGATGTAAAAATACTAACAGTAAATAAACCCATGATTATTTACATTGATAATTTTGAAAGTTATGTAAAATTAAATTTGTCACAAAAGTTAGAAAAAATGCTATAAAACAACCAATTGATTTATTTCTTATGTCGTATCATTCGGGTAAAAAAATGTCACAGACAAAAATCAATCGATTAAACAATAAAGAATGTTGTCATTACTATTTTGGATTTCAGAAAGAACAAAAAATAAAAATGATTTAAATTTTTGACTCAATATTCGTATACATAACCGGCGCCCCGCATAACGTCGTAAAGGGTATCTATCATAATTCTTTTGAATTAAGTACCATGCATATAGATTCTCATAATAATTAATTGTATGTGTACATTTTTGGCTAATTCCAGTGTGTTAATTACTTCTAAGATTTGTTGTTTTCCGGTATAAGTGTTTAAATAATTAAGATAACTGTGGAAATATTTTTAATCGGGATTCCCGCATTTTATAGAAATGAACAGTATATTTTTTTCTTTTTATGTTTATATTTAATTTTGTTCAAATAAATGTTAAATAATATATCATTTAAATTGTGTGCATCATTAAATACTAATTCTGACTACCTTGAAGTCATTAAATTTCTATTGGCTATTGACAAAAAAAGAGACGCGTGACCATCCAATGAAAACGAATACACAGAGTTTGATTGACAGGTTCAGCCAGAAGCAGGTCTTACTCGATGTCCGAGGTCATTGTGTGCTTGTTGTACACAGCCAAATAGTCTCAGTAACTAGTCTTATTTTAATACGAGTACCTTTCTTTTGTTTGTTAAAAATTAATTCAATTTTGTAAAAAGATAAATATATCATTTCTTAAAGATTTTTTTTTCATGAGAATACCTACAAAGAGAATTTTGCTAATCACAAACAGTTTAAAGTAATGTAAAACACGGGTGTTGTTTTGAAACATAAATTGTCAGAGAGTACCGAATGAAATCTGATGAACGTTTCACACGATTCTCGCATGCTTTCCTCGAAACGATTTACACGCTTTGCCTGAAACACTAAACGGTTTTACACAAAACGCTTCACGATTCACACGAAACGGTTTACACGAAACGTTTCTAGCACGAAAGTCGCACGCTTTTTTGGTGTAGTAGTACATTTCAGGGTCTGTAAGTTTAAATTCATAATCATGTGACATCCAGGAGACCTGCAATGTTTCAGCTTCAATAACAGTTATGATTTCAACTTCTTTACATACTGTATTTTTCGAAAATTAGGTCGATACCGTTTATTGGGCGAAGGAGGCCGTTTTTAGCCAAAAAATAAAATCAAAGGCCTGAAGGGCCATAATGGCTTACGGGTTTGATATGACTATATTTACATGGATCGAGTATGATTCCCTCTATTTCTTACGGAAACTTTAGTTCATTTAAAGCTCTATAGAAAGTAACTAGCTACATGTAATTCATAAATCTATAGAAACTAACAGGACCGATATCAACATGCCCCATTTGTTGATTGGTCGAACCTTAGTGACCGAAACAGACAGGATTGAAATCTAGATGCCTCTTTTATCAATTGGTTGAAACCACCATTGCTTTTAGGAAAATCATAGACCGCATAAAATAATAATGATGATGTCAGACTCAAACTCCACTTTGAGACAATTTGTTTCTTTCTTTTATCCAACGACTGAAGTACATTAACTGTAAATTCATTCAACTTTATATAGGACACAAAAACACTTAAAACCAACACACTTTCCCCCTTGCTGAGATCGATGTCGATCGAAGTTAGCGACGCTCTCTATCTCTGCGGGTGCAAACGTTTTTATGAAGATTGAACGAAATAACGACAACTTTACATTTACTTATCACTGTTAGGATCTGAAATAATTGGGAAAAGATTGTTTGCTTATAATACATGTAAGTATGCATAGCGGAAAGCATGGCGACACTGTGTGATGCATGGCGGGGGCCTATACCTCTATGCAAAAACGGCCTAGGGAAAACACTGCAGTTAATATTCATTTGCGTTAGATTTCGAGTTTATTTAAATAAAGTCAATATTGGTTACAATAAAATAAGTGATAATAACATATGGAAAGTATAATCTTGCTTAAAGATATTTATTATGAACAACAAACAGTTAACTTTGCAACATTCGAGTAGAACTATTTTTTGTCACGCATGTTCAGATAACTGAACTCTTTGCCGTAAAGATTATCCCGCAAATAGATGGCCGTAAGCCATAAAAAAAGTATAAATAGGTCGACTTCCAAGAATTGGTCGAAAAATTACCGCTAGTTCTAATGAATAAACCAGTAACGTTATCATATAGTAGCCTTTAATATTATTTCACAGTTTTAAACAAAAGGGAAATAAAATGTATTTCTTGAAAACATCGTAAGAAAATGTCTGATATTGCATCAAAATTTTCAAACCAGCCGGTTTTAATTTAAGATCGTTTTTTATTACTTCCCTGCCATGTGTACAAACTGGTGTTAACCGGGGGATAGTAACCTAGCCTGGAGGCATGACTACGGTAGCACATGCCACCCTGTGTCTCTGTGTGACTTTTTACTGTGTATATACACACGAGTCAACCTCTGATCTTATTGAAGCCTGCGGGCATGAGTAGCATGTGCCTAGAGTTCAACTGTGTATAAGCAAAGTTAGCGCTACCCAGACTGATTTCAGACACCTGGCTAAAATTTCATCGAAAGTTTTATGTTGAATATACAGAAAAAAAACTTGTTCCTGTATTCTATAATGAAAACAAATTGTTTTTTTTTTTTATTTCTACCCGACGATATTTTCCCCCCCTTAATTACCCTTTGTACGGTTCTCATATTACTTTTACCGAGTGAAATCGATTTCCTGTTTATCGTAAGCACACGATCAAAATGCATGACAGCATATAATAATGAACAAAAGATGATTCAGTCAGTGATCGAAGTAAGAAATGTAAGAAAAAATAATTCTATTTACATTTAATTTTGTTTAAATGATAAATTACAACAGTATAGTGATTAAAATCCATACGATTTTTACACAGAAATTCAAGCAGTATTATAGTAAACACTCATGATTTTATTGGAGGGTTGCATAAATTTTTGCAAAATTTCATATCAAATTTTCCAACCAAAAAAAACAACATAAATTGGGTGAAGCGATGAATAGGGCGAGGTCCACGTGTCAGGAAAAAAAAGTATCGACCTAATTTCCGAAAAATATGGTACTTCACACAGTATTTCATGACAAAATTAAGCTAATAGAAGAAATATAGAGGACCATGCAGTTTTATATACAATCAATTGTACTTTCAGTCTTATTGAACATTTTGTATACAGTGAAGTGAAACAAAAAACCTTAAGCAGGCTTTTATCTCATAAGCGTTAAGCAGAGCAAAAGGGATCAATGGATACAATACTCATTTGGTAGGCTAAGTTTAACATGAGACTTTTGAATAAAGCTCGTTATCTCATACACAGAGGTTAAGTAGAGCAGTAAGGGTCAATGGATAGAATACTTACTAGGTAGGTCAGACATGAAGATTTCTCGCACAGCCATGAACTCTTCCTCTGGCCCGATGTCCGGTGCTCCAAACTGATCCCTCTCTGGCCAAACCTCTCTACAAAATGCCACACATAAAATCAAAATACAAAATGAATGTCATCTTTCAGAACCATTAGCACTGTATTCACTCAGAGATCTACATTTACATGCAGTTGACCTATAAATGACAATATATTCAGGATAAAAATGTCTCCCATGTCTTTGGTGAAAAGATACATGCATGTACAATTGACTGATGATCCACAAAGGCATGCATTTAGAGCTAACTTATAAATATTTAGAGCTATAAATAATCTTATTTTTACCTGGCTGCCCTCAGCAAAGCCAATGCTTCTCCAGGGCGCTGATCTCGAAGTGCATCCTGGATTCGAATCAAGGCATCCACCCTGTGAGACATCAAGAATCAAAACCTTAACACACTGGACAGACTTTGAACTGCTCTTGCTTAATACACATGTAACTAATTATAATCAAATAAGTTTATATTAATTATTGTCCTCCTTGTATCCAGGGCTCCTGTGCTTCATTTTATTGCAGTGGCCAAAGGCTGTTAAAATTAGGAAAATTTTCAACATTGTACAGATATTGGAAAAATAATTCAATATGGAAACTCTTCATATTTTGAGTCTCTAATGTTTGGTTTCATCTACAAGCACAAGGTGTTACCTTTGATGGTCAATATCTACTTCTGATGCCGCATCAAATGGAGCGACATCTGTAGGCAGTTCCCCTCTTCCCTGTATCAAGGAGGACAACTCTCCAGAGATGTCATCCCATTTGTCCTCCAGTTCCTCAGGAGTAGGCTCCCTTGGCTGGTCAGGTGAAGCTTATTTCAGGAAAGAAACAAGAGTTATTACAAAGTATATAATCGATATAGATAAAAAGATTCAAAATATTTTTGTAAAATTCACCATGATGTTAAACGGGTACAAGCAGATCATAAAGCACCTTTAGGTTTAGTTTTTTTCTTTCTTTTGGCTTTCTTCTTTTGCACAACAAAGTTGGAACTGCCTTTGGTCATTTTTTCCAGCATTTTTAGAAACAGATGTGTGGTTTCCACTAAATCTTTCAAAAATGACCTGCAGAGCAATGAAAGTGTTCGTAACATGCAAAAATAATCTGAATGAATCAGCTGCACTAACTTGTATGCATCATTCAATGCTAGCAGATGCATTTACACTACTGTTCAATATACATGTACCAGAATAATAACATTCACATTGCAAGAGTTTTTTTGTTTAGTTCAACACACTTCCTAGCACCTTAATGTATACAAAGAAATCTTTACTGATCTTTAAATTTAGTGTAAGAAAATATTTGAACTTGTCCAGTAAATTCAACAATCAAATACATTTACCTTGACTGGACACTTTCATTGAACTTTCTTAGCAGAGTCAAAAAAGTATCTCGAAACTCCATCATATAAAATATATTGTCTGCAACAAATACAAATAATCATAAAAAAAAAAACCTCTATCACGAAAATGATCACCAAATTACAATTCATAAATATAATTCATCAATGACCTACTTTTGATGACCTTTGCACTTTCCACCAGCTGACGGTTGCCAGAGCGATCCATAGAATCTAGGGTCATCAACAACTCCTGGTATGCTTTTAAAGCAAGGTGTACCCTACGCAAAAAAAACCCAGAGTAAGATTGCCTGTTTGAGACATGTCACAGAGAAGCTCATACTTTTGAGATGATTAGTATTTCAAATGTATTACAATTAATCCGTTTACTGTTTTTGACAGAATGCAGCTTCTAAAATACATCAGTGAATGTCGTGCATATATGTATTGGTACATTCAGAACTACACTAAATCAAATCTATGCAAAGCTGTTGGAAAAAAAATTTACCGTAAATTATTGAACGTGCTAAATTTAATATGTTTACAGTATCTTTACCTTTTAGCCCAGACTTTGGCCTCCTTCTTTTCCATCATGATCATCTCGTAGTACTGGAAGAGCTGTACCTGGATGTAGTGGAAGGTCGGCACAGACATAGTCTCACTGGAAGAAAAAAAAATAATTCATAGATATTTTTTACAGAAATAGTTGTTCTGTGAACCATCGTTGTTTCAGAGCTCAACTCGATCAAGAAAAAAAAAATTGAGATACATATTCATTGTATTCAACATTCAAACATTTGAGATATCAAAGTTCAGCTGCATCAACAACTGACGAGAACAGTTGACATGTACTTACATAATCATGTACATGTACTGCACCCCTCAATCAATGTCTCAAACACACTACACAAATGTTTAGAGACATTCCAGGACACAAGGGGCCTCACCTGACAAGCTCCACCTGTTTGCTGTGTAGTCTACAGAACTCCATGAAGAACCGCATGGACCACAGATAATACGTCTCATCATGGTCCTGGGCCTTCTCCCTGTTTAAAATATCCTGGAAAGGAAACCACAGTATGGATTGATTATTCATTGGTGCATTATTAAGATAATTCAAAATCAGGCTGGTTTTATTTGATTTTGATAATATCCAGGTACAGTGGAACCTGCTTTATCTTGACACTCATCCCTAATCAAATTCTCTAGATTTTCTAGATTGATGATACATCGAAATAATTGTATCCTCTCTATTACAATATTATACATTACTCTGTTAGTTAAAAGTGTCCAGATTACTGATACCTCACTGTACATCAAATGAAATGGACAATCACATCAAAAAAACATTTGTATAAATATTAATAATCTCTTACAATTCTTTTTAACACCACTAACCTTAAATTAACATTGACATTGCCAAACAATCTAACATGTAACACTAATTCATAACTTATATACAACATTCATACACACACTCTTAATAAAGTTCCATCATTAGAAGGTCAAAATAGCTTCAAAACAGCTAACAAGAAAACAGCTTCAGTACCTTGACGGCATACATAAGTGGATTGTAGCAGCTCTCCAGGAACTGGACACAGAATTCCTTCAGCCCAAGTCTGATGCTCAGTGTGGAACGCCGCGTCAATTCCTGCTCTTTGATTGGCTGTCGATTCTTGGCTTTCTTCTTTGGCTTCTTGTTGATGTCAAACGTTAGATTGGACACATCCTTCTGGTTCTTGTGGAAAATGACGTCTCTGTCACTGATGGATTTCATGTTCTGCACGACGTACGTACCGCCAAATCGAGAATGTCTGTGTATATAGATACATGTAAAATACATAAAAGGTTAAAATAAAAAATATAATCACATGACAGATATTTCAATAACATTTACACATGTTCATAGATTAGACATCATTGAAAAAAAATTTCCCAATGTACCTGGTGCTAAATTTCATCAAGCTGGCCCTCTTTTGTGCCTTTTCCTGTTCCAGAGCCATCTGAAGTTCTCTGAAGAGGAAATAGTATTAGATAAAACCTTTTAAAGATGCATTAGTATATATGTATCAGGGTTGCAAATAACATTTTCAAACCCAGGGGCCATGTGGGCTCCCAACTTTTCAAGTTATAGAAGCCCACAAAAATTTATAGGGGCCCACTCCACTGATATTCACAATGAAGTTAGTTTATAATATTAAAATATATACATGTAGAATAAAAATTGTAAAGTGATATTATTAATTTGAGTTAGATCCAATTTATTTAATTTAATTCTCTTTGTATTCATACATTTTATAGATGAGATGTTTTGTAATTGTTAGCTTAATGACAAATAAAATTAGTCTCTGTATTTCTGTGTATTTTTGAGGTATTAGTCCAACCCTTTGACCCAGTTACAACCGTTATATAAAAAATCTTATTTTTAAAAAGATAACTGCAAAAAAGCGGTGTTATGTTTATTTTAGCATTAATTTGACCGAATTATTAACTAAATACAAATTACCAACTAATAGTAATATCAACACTACAAGTAATAAACATCGGTTGCACAGTATGTGGTTGCATCACCCGTATTTATAACCCCGAAAGATAAGACAATCTCGAGTTATTAATTACAACAGGTGTTAACTGAAGCTGTGAAAACTTCTTCAGAATTAGTTAATTATCATTTGATTGCCTTTGGGGTTAATAATTCAAACGATTGTAAACTCATAATATAGGGCAACTTTAACTTCTCTTACGGAGGAAATTCCAACGAAGTTGCCGATCAAAAAGTGACTATTTAATTTAAGTTGGTCCTTGATTGCCCCAAAAATTTATACTCGCCATGTGGGCAACTAAATCGTTAAGAAATATTCGCCCACAGTAAAAATTACTCGCATTTGCGAGTGGGCGAGTGGTTATTTACAACCCTGTGTATACCTGATGATATTGTCTATAGAACTGTCTATAGAACTGTAGAGTCATAGCAGTTTAGACGTTCAAATGAAGACATTATAATTTCCAAAATGATTTCATTTGGATATATGGTATACAAGTTCTACAATCTTTCAATCTTAATGACACCCCAATAGGTTAATTTTACTCTATGATATTAATCTTACACTAATATCTGAATGTAAATCAAGAATACAGACATAAAGTGATGTTTAGTGCTTTCACCTCTCATCCTTCTCTTTCTCTGTCATGGACCGACTAACTCCAGCAGTTGCCAGCATATCCGGAGTCTACAATAACAGCAACGAATTGTACTTGTGAAACAACTTTAAATAAGTTTTTGGACACTTTGTTCAAAATACCTTAATTGTATGATTGTCTGGTACCTGGTAATTCAAAGACAAATATCTCCAAGAATCAGGTTGAGTAACTCCATTGTTTCGAGTGAAACATGATACAACATGAAAAATTTAAAGTTCTCTTGATTCAGATTGCAGAGCATGAAGGGTACTATCCAGATTCTTAATGAATAATGTACGGATTGCCTTCAATTGTGTACGTAATAATGATAATAGAGTTACATGTACCTGTTCTCTAAACATCAAAGAGACAATCTCTAACACATGCATGGAGAAATTCCTCTCATCTTCTGAACTGGCAATGTAAAGGAGAAGGTCTTCCAAACCACTGCAGTGTATAGCCCTGGAAAATAATAACAGTTATATGAGCATGCAGATATACATGTGTACACTTTTTCAATTTACATATTCAGGAATGTAAGTTTTCTCTGACAGACAGAACCTAGAAGACTTTGAGATACAAAATAATTTTTGAATTCTGTCATTTACTAGTAATTTGCTTCAAATCAATGCCTTATGATGATTTTTTTCTCTCCAATTGTTTTGCTGAGTCATTAAAAATGCATTTACATATAACATTTTTCATAAATTAGCAAAAATAAATAAAATGAGAAGTAATTTTATTTGATAATTACCAGATAACTTGATCATGAACACTGGCATCATCATCCGTCCTCTAGGATAAATAAAAATATACATTTTTAAAATATCAAAAGTTTTGCAAATATTAAGACAAAGTTCACTCTACATGTACTTTTGAAGTGTTGCAAAGCAAAACAAGCACCTAGTAAATGTTACATGATCAAAAATCTGTGCATAAAACAGAAGGCAGCAAAAAATTGATTTCAGGATTGTGCATGTGGCGTTATTACAAAGACTTGCCTGTTCTCTGTCCAAGTTTGGGGGCACATGGAGAACATTCCTGATCAAGATCAGCATCCTCTCTATCAGAAGTCTGTCCTCCTCCTGTCTGTGCTCCCAGTCCTATCAACATACAATACAGTTTATCCAACAAACACTTCACACATACCCTTCTTCTTCTTCTTAAAAACAATGCTTAAATGTTTATTATTAATCCATTGGCCATCCAACCCCCCTCTGAGTCAGTGAAAATTTAACCGATAATTATTAAAAGGTACCAATTTTAAGAGGTCTCCCATTTTTCTTGTCAAGACTCCAAATAATTCTTCATCAACAAACACCTGTAGAATGCAAGCATAAAAATCATTCTGTATCAGAATCAACAAAATATATTCTTTGTGACACTGTTAAATAATGGCCATTCTAACCTCTTTATAGCTCTGTAACTGGGACTCAATCTCAATGTAATGATTTCGAAGGGTTTTGTCCTCTGGGATGTGATTGTTGAAACACAAAACTGCAGGCTGCGTCAAGTTAACTAATAATCTAGTTAACAGAAAATAGTTATCGTCATGTATATAGAATCATATACAGTATACAGATTATTTTCGCCCTACCACACTTCCAAAACGGTTTTGCACAGTCTTAAAGTTTACTATGACACAGTTAGAAATAGATACTCTTTCTAATTAACAGTTACTTGAAAAAAATTTCATTCACCCAATCTTGAATTCAACTGCTGAAGAGGACAAAAGAAGCAAAAATAAAACAGGGGAATATTTCCCTGTACACAGTATCATATCAAAACTAAGAATTCAGTTAGAATGTGCTTAAATTACTAAATATTTCACGTGGCCCTGACTTTCAACGTCTCAGAGATTATCATTCAATCAATTGTGCTCTTTTGCATCAGCAAGAGGGGGTGCGTCTTTTAACCACAAGGAACCCCAAGGAAACCCCAAGGAACCCCAAGGAACCCCAATTATAGAATTTAATAACTATTAATACCCTAGGGGGTCTCATTAGAGTGCAAGGGTCATCCCTCGGTACCCCAAGGAACCCCAAGGAAACCCAAGGATACCCTAAGGAACCCCAATGATTGAAATTAATAACTATTAATACCCAAGGGGTCTCATTGGAGTTCACGGGTCACCTCTTAGTACCCCAAAGACACCCCAAGGAAACCCTAGGATACCCCTACGAACCCCAATGATATAGAATATTTTATTGAATATAACATCGTTTGTTAACAATTCTAAGCTTTAATGGATATAATCTTAAAAACAGATTAACCTCCAAAAGTATCATACAATAATATATTTAAACTGACTGTGAAAAAACACATGTGTTTACCTGTAATAATCGTTTATTTTTTTCTTTCATCATTTCTTTGTTTTAAATAAGATTTTTTTGTTTAAGTCCTCTATAAGTGACAATTAGTAAACTATCATAAATTTTCCCAAAATAAATGCAAATAAAGTTTGTATTATTAAGTAATCAAGAATTTTTATCTGTCTTTGAAAAAAAACATCAAAAAAATAAAAATATAGAAGATGAAGTTACAAATGAACATATGACGTTGAATTTGTGGCAGATGTGACACCCTTTCAAAGAATGTTTAGAAGACATAAAGAAAATTTAAATCAAAATGCCTAAATCAGATTATATTTGAGTTAATTCCATCCTGAATTCATTTCATCCAAAATGAATAAGTCACTGTCACAGTCACTGTCTTTGAGTTGTATTAAGTGTTGTGTAAACTTGTGTCGCGGATTTTGATTTTGTTTTCGCACCTCATTCACTCTCATCTGTATGGCAGAACTTTTTTTCAACATTTTTTCAACTTCTTATGCGATCCTGTTCTTTCGGCTCGAGGACGACTTCTTTGGTTTGGTTTCTTGGCAAACTTATTTATCTTTGGAATTTGGAAATTTTCGTCAAATTTAGAGCATTCTAAATGTTCACTTTCAACCTTTTTGGCATTAAGAAATTTCTGAAATAGTTTTCCTTTCACAGTTGGAGTCTTTGCTGCCCAAGTTGCTGGAGAAATTCGAAATTTTGAAAAGTTGGCCAAAAGTTTATAGTTTCCAAATCCATACACGGACCTCCTCAAGTCACGCATTTGGGAAGAAGTAATTTTTTCTAATGAGTTGATTAGGGATGGCATTTTCTGTGTTTTCCAGTCGCACTGCATTTTCATTCTGTTGTTCATAGATTCTGTATTGTTGTTTGTCCAAAGTTCCTGAATAATTGAATTGTTGATTGGCTGTATCACATGGTGTATTAAGTTATGTATTACTTTGTGGTTGAAGTATGTTTCGAATTGAGGATACTTTTTGAAAAATGGCTGCAGGTTGTTCACATTTGTATTGAGTGTTATAGAATCATCACTGTTTTTGGCTATGCCACTTGGTCCAAATATAATCTTTACTATTTTTTCGCGGTCTTCCCTAGAGCATCCTATTTTGTCCTGTAGATTTCGGCGTATATTGTCTTTCATATGTTTGGTACATAAGAGGTGGGTGGCAGTTGGAAATGTGTTGGAAATGGCTTTGGTGATCACCTTCTCCTCGTCACTTCCAATTATGATGTCTGTATCTCCTATCTTCTGTCTGATGTGCGAAAGGAAAGTGAAGTATGTGTTGTAGTCACTGTCAAAATGTAGCATCATAGGTCCCAGCATTATTGGATGATCTCTGGTTTCTCTTTGAATAACAGCCTTTTGCTTGTACGTCAATGTGGAAACAAAGCAGGAGCCCAAATTGAAAGTTTTGTCTATACCTATGATGCTTCCTCCACCAATGCAGTTAGCCTTCAGGTCTTTCATTTGGTCCATCTTGTAAAGTATTACAATAGGTCTCTTGCTGTTTGTAAAGATAACTTGCTGGATGAAGTCAGATGTCTGGAGTGAGCATAAAACTTGATAGATTTCATCTGCAACATTTACTGGTTTTAATGGTGATTCTTTGGAAGTTTCTCTGTATTTTTTGTTTCGAATTTGTTTAGAGTTTCTGGGGGCCTGGAAGGAGTCATTTTCGCCCATCATATCCATAACTTCTAATGTTGTCTTCTTTTCCTTTGAAAGTTCATATGCCTTTTGGAGGATAACTGGGTCAGTCCTAATGTACTTTTCTTCTTTGTCTTTGGCATTTCCATGAGCGATGGCTGTTTCTTTAAATTCTCCGCAGTATTCAACAATAGCAAAGTTGATTTTCTCCCTGAATTTGGATGGAACAGAATCAAAACATGTTACCCTTTTCCTGTATGAATGATTTCCCTTGTGCTTAGTGTAATATCGATGAATTTGGAATAAGTTTTCTTCTGTTAGCTGAATTTCGAGAGGTTTCCAGATTTTTGAAGATTGTCCATTTTTTTTAGTCCGCTTTTCAATGCAGAAAACTCCATTTTTCAGTGTGATACCTTTTAGCCTGTTTTGCTCTGTCATCATGAAGTGTATGTTAACAGTATTTCCAGAATTAGTGTCCCATATGCCACAGTCATCTGCAAAGGCTGATCGAATGTTGTTTTGACGGTTGAGGTTGTTCTGACCATTGTTGATAAGGCCAAAAAAAAAAATTATTCCTGTTTCCTGTCACTTGACCAAAAAAATTAGGGTAGGTAGGTAGGAAATTTTTTTTATTTTTAAAAAATATTTTATTTTTAAAAACTTGGAGCATGTGTGTAATAATGAGAGAGATGTATATTCCCAGTGTTCAGTATGTAAATAGATGATTTAAAATTTCCAAAGGTCTTTGTATTGTTGATGCATGTAAAGTATAGAAAACAACAGGCAAAGAAAAAAAAATAGAGATTAATTTTTTAATCAAAAATAAAAACTAATATCATTTGCAAAATTTAATCTACGTGTATGAATGTATTTATCCTTTTCTGGATAAATATTATTGTATTGTATTAGCCTAATGTCAACATCAACATGATTAATTAAATCACTCTCTGTACTTCCGTGTATTTGGGGTATTAGTCCAACCCTTTGACCCACGTACTACCGTACGTTATGTAGAGGATCTGTTTAATTCTCAAGATAATATAGAAAGCAGTTTTATGATAATTTTAACATTTATTGCAGTTATTAACTAATAACAGGTTATTGACTAACTGTAATATCAGGATTTAAAGTAATAAACATTGTTTTTGTAATTTCCAATATATAGAATGTTGTTGCATCACCCATATTTATAACCCCTGAAGGTAAGATAGTCGCAAGTTATTCACCACAAGGTATATTTATGCAGTAAAAATGTCTGTAGATTAATTTTCTATCATTCTTTCGCCAATGAGGTTAATTTACATGATTATGAACTAAGAAGACTTGGTCATCTTCACTTCTCTTTCTGAGGAAATTCTGGCGAAGTTAACGATCACCACCATGATCACAAAAAAACTTTTAGGGTCGGAGGGTGAAAGATAGGGTCGGTCGGGCGACAGGAAACAGGAATAATTTTGTTTTTGGCCTAACACAATATGCGTTAGTCTTGTCACCAGTTGGTATTGTCTGCAGTGGAATGGTTGTTTTTTCTAGAATTTTCAGTTGTTGATCAGGGGTTAGAAAATTTCCTGGAGATGGAAGTTGTTCACAGACAGGAATATCCTTGGATGTGGTCTCAAAAGACGGTGGCATCGCCTGCTGAATATGCTCTTCTAAGGACCCTGAGTCATCATCAGATGATAGATACGCTTTCCTCGCATTTATTTTCCTCTTCTTCTTTGATGGATGCTTTGTCTTCTCAAGGCTTTCCTCACTGAACGAAACACAAGACTCAGATGATAATAGTTCATGCTCATTTCTGGAGGGCTTCTTCTTCTTTGTTAACTTCAGCTTTTTGGCAGGTGCACATGGATCTTCAGAGAGTTCACAGGCTGAGGTAATACTAGGTACATGTAAATACCATACAATTGGAGTGTTGTTCGAGTACATTAGAGTATATTTAAGGTTCTGTGGGTTGACATTTTTTTGAGAATGTCATTTTTTTCATGTGTGTTTATCAAATACTGCAAAGCACTTAACTTTTACTTGCGGGAAAGAATTTTTCAAGAGGTCCCGGGAACCTCATCCTCACAAATATTTCTTGCTAAGAATCAGTTCTTGCCCTATAGGTGTAAGAACAACACAGTTGTCGATTAAGGTTGATCGCAAAAATAAGTCACCATAGATGAGTTTATCTTAGGTTATTTGGGAAATAAAGTCGTCACAAATAGGCATTGAAAAACAATGCATATAAAGCATATGATGTATTATGGTCTCCAATTGAACCAAATTACACAGAGTATTAATGGTATACACTAAGTGCCCTGATGTATCAAAGGTCACAAATGTATGGATGTATCATTGGAGTTCCATAGGGTTCCTTCGGATACCTAGTGATGACCTATCAAGTGTTTTAAATTTGTATTATCAGGGTATCCTTTTCTATGGTGTATTAAGATTTATAAGTCTGTTTTATTAGGGTTTCTTTTAGAGTTTCTTGGGATTTCCGTGGGGTTCCCTAGGCTTTTTAGAGGTAAGTCTGGGATACCAATGAGTCCCCTTGGGGTTCCATTGGGTTCTATGTGGTATCAATTTTTATGAATCTGTATTAAAAAGGTATCCTTTAAGTTCCATGGGGTATCCATGGGGTTCCGTGGGATACCTTGTGGTGTTTGGGATATCAAAAAGACCCCAAGGTGTATCAAGAGATATAAAATTGTGTTATTAGGGTATCCTTAGGGTTCCTTGGGATATCAAAAATTATAAAATTTGAATTACTGGTGTACTGGTATCCTTGGAGTTCCTTGAAGTATCTGTAGGATGTGTAAGGGATAACAATGAGTCCCAAGGGGTATCAAGAATTTTAAATTTGTATTATTAGGGTATCCTTGGGGTAATTTTGGGGTTCCTTGAGATATCTTTGGGGTTCTATGGTGTATCAAGAATTATGATTCTGTATTATTGGGGTATTCTTGGAGTTCCTTGGGATATCCCTGTGGTTCTCACAGGTGTGTCTGGAAAGTCAATGAGTCCCCAGGGGTATCATGAGTTTTAATTTTGTATTATTATGGTATCCTTTGGGTTCTATGGTGTATCAGAAGTTATAAATCTGTATTATTAGGGTATCCTTGGAGTTCCTTGGATATCCATGGGATTCCCTGGGGTGTTTAGAGGTGGGTCTTGGATACTAATGAGTCCCCAGGGGTACCAAGAGTTTAAATTTTTTATTATTAGGGTATCCTTGAGGTTCCTTTGGGTTCTATGGTGTATCAAGAGTTATAAATCTGTATTATTTCGGCATCTTTGGGGTTCCTTGGGGTATCCGTGGGGTATCCTTGGGGTACCAAGGGTGACCCTTGCACTCTAATGAGACCCCCTAGGTATTAATAGTTATTAAATTCTATAATTGGGGTTCCTTGGGGTATCCTTGGGGTTAAAAGACGTGCCTGCAAGTCCTACCTGATGACAGCTTCAAACAGGACTCTGTCAGTGTGGTACTGCTTCAGGATAGGAATAATATCTTTCTGCAAAATGCAGGCCTCCCCTAACTGTCTCCTTATGTCACAGGTTTCATCTTCCCTTTTCAAGAAGCGAATAAGATCTTTGACCGTCTCTGTAAAAGAAATACTCCCGGTATTGATAAACAAAAGAATTTGCTATTAATTCTACATCAGTAAATTGTTAAACAGGTCAGGAAATGGTATTTTAAGTTTTGTTGTAGCAGTAAATTTGGAATATCAAGTTTCTGTATAATTGAGTTGTACTGTATATCTCAAATTGAATATCATACCTAAACAGTCTGGTTCTTTCACATATTTCTTGCCTTCTTGGTATCCAAGGGCACTGCATGTTGCCTGTAGTTCCACTAGCATCACCATGATCGGTTACTGCAATGCAATATCAGTATTACTATAATAGCTGAAGCCGCTGAAGATAATGATACTGCAGCGGAACAGGAAGATCAGAAAAGATCGGGATATCAAAAACCATATAAAAGTTTTAAAATGTGTCATCGTGTGATTATACTTAAATCTAAATACTTTTATTTTACCTCTTTGTTAATTTCAACCTGTCATTGATGTATCCACCTGTACAAAACGTAAACAAAAATCGCGGGAAATGAAATGTTAGTCTAGTTCATTAAAACTCTTTTACTCCGTCAGAAATAAATGATCGCGATGGCAGCAATTTATGATCACTTGAGAATTCATATATTAAGTTTCTCAATCAGTCACCTTTATTTTGTTATATTATGGTATGATTTATGTAATTCAAATTGCTTAGTACAGTTTGACACGTTTTCTTTAACTTTTAAGATAATATATTTTTACATCGGGAACGCTCTTCAAATAATTGAAAATCAATATTGTTATCTGCGTTTTACAGACGCTTTAGGAAGAGAATTCGGGCCAGAAAGATGGCTGAATTAACTCAGCTTATGGATCAAGAGATCCCCGATGGACGCCAGCATCTTCAAGATAGTTACAAAAATCTGGAGAAAGTAGCTCAGTATTGTCGGGATAATTATGTTCAGGTGAAACATTGTCAAGATCATACTGCCACTGTTTTTGAATATATGTATCACCAAAATGAGATGTTAACACCCAATTTCAGGATGTTTTCAATTGATGCTAGCTGTTTACTGATTTTATTATGAATTTTTTTGGTTTATCTCTTCTAAGTCATAGTAACTTGAATTGCCAGGATGTTGGTGTGTTACAACCATGTGTTTCATACTGAAGTGTAGTAAATAGCATCAGCATTTTTTTAAACCATTATTTTCAAATCTTCATTTTTCACAAAGACCCCCCCTCTCTCTCTCTCTCTCTCTCTCTCTCTCTCTCTCTCTCTCTCTATCTATCTATTTCTCTCTCTCTCTCTCTCTCTCTCTCTCTCTCTCTCTCTCTCGAAATTTGGTTATGAGTATCATTTTTGCAGAATTTTAATATGCATATCATATACAGTATTATCTAAGTATTTCTTGGTATAGCAGCAGCATAGTATGTGCATGCAAGTCCTGCTCTATGTAAATATTCAATAATTAGATATTTTACACCTTGAATAAAAAGGAGTGTAAAGTGTCACTCAGACTTAGAGTATCGCTAAACACAGAAGCCATTACATGTTTGTGTTTTCATCCAATGTCTTATGAAACACAAAAATCATAATTTGACACCCATAGGATTGTCACATCTTTCTGCATTTGTGACCTGACTTTAAAGAATGCATAGATGCTTGATAATGACTGCCATTTTTTTCCTTTGTTTTAAGGCTACAGACAAGCGTGCTGCTTTGGAGGAAACCAAGAACTACACCACACACTCTCTGGCCAGTGTAGCCTACCAGATCAACAGTTTGGCCACTAACTTCCTCAAGCTGCTTGACCTTCAGCAGAGTCAGCTGGCAGAAATGGAATCGGGAGTCAACTACTTGGCACAGGTGCAGTATTCACATGTTCTCAACTCTTAAGGATCAGAAATGTTTTGGCTTATTTGTCATAGCAAAAGTATGCTAAGATTGTATGCATTTTAATTTTAAAGGGTATAGATTTTTAGAGGATTGAAGAACTTTAACTGATTGGATGATTATAAAAGTAAACCTGTTGTAGAATTACACAGACAAACAATTAAAACTGCATTAAAACAGTTTTGATGATATTTTTAGTGCTGCAACCAAAGCAAACCGACTTGCAAAACAATTCTCATGTTGCTTGTCTTCCGACGTTATGAGGATACAGAGATGCAAGTCTTGACTCAGTACTTCTATGAAATGTTTTGTTTTACAGACAGTAAATATTCACAAAGAGAAGGTGGCAAGGAGAGAAATCGGGGTCCTGACAACCAACAGGAGCTCTACCAGGCCGACTGGAGTCAAGAATGGCATCATCTTTCCAGAGCAAGCAGAGAAACCCACAAAATACCAGCGCAAACCCATAGATTACGCCAGTCTGGATGAATTAGGTCACGGGGTCAGGGTAAGTGGTTGACCTTAGTTGACCTATGACCTCCAATGATGACAGTTACATTTTTTGTTGTTTTTTTTTTAAATCAAGGTCAATATGATCTTCGTGTACATGTAGCTTGCCCTATTAAATCCTCTAGCTCTCATTTCTAAGCATGATCACAAGTTAACTGTGAAAATATAACCTTAATATCTGAATGTTTAACAAAGTTCACCCTTCTATGTTTTGATTGTGTTGGTAAAAGAAGATTCATGTCATACCATTTGAAAAAGAGACTCCTATGTACATAGCATGCACTATTGCCTTGTGATGTCTTTAGCAGTACACATGTATTGGATATCATTGTTTTGCATGTATCTGTGTGTTGTACTATAGATCTCTTTCCAGGTACAAGAACCGGGTTTAATGCTCAAGGTAACATGGTAGTGTTTATGTTCGGTGTAGTTTGATTCAAATACCTGACCCTGGGTGTGGTAGCTCACAATTTTCACTCACTGCATGCTCCTAAATGTCACTACTGCATACTGTAAACCATCTTTAATTGGTTTGTTGTGAAAATTCCACGAGATTTGTGAGAGAAAAAATTTCATATTATTTCGAGATAACGTCCTAATCGCAAATATTTCTCACCCCCAGTCTTGATTTTTGTTAAAGTTCATGTATGAAGGATCTATGGCAAAAACTAATTGCTGCAGAACTAGTTTATTACAGGTGAATTGTGAAATAGATAAGCTGCATATAAAAGTTGGTTTACAGTGCTCGGTACAGCTTGATTTTGTTACACTGCATTTACAACAGGGTACATGTAGTAGTTGATTTGAGGAGGAATAGGAATAAAAGTTCAGCAATTTGAAAGATAAATGTCAATTTGAAATTTTTATTAACTAGGTAAAAAATGTGTATGCATCATAGAATTCTTAAAAAGGTTGAAAAAAACCTCTCCCAGACCCATTAAGTGACTGTTATAGACACCAAATACAAGCGTATTATGGTCAATTCATTTATATTTAAAAAGGAAATAACATAACAAAATATAGGCATCTTGTTTTTGCTTAGGTTGGTTAATCAGGTATAGATTGTTTGAATATATTTTATTGCTTAAACATACATGTATACAAATGGTATAGATTAATGGGATGTAAATTATAAATAAAATAAAAGTATTTTTACAAGATTTAACTTCTCAGTAAAATAGATAGCCGTTGGTAACAGTAACTTTTTTAATCCTTTACTTTTTGAAAGATTTAGCTGAATTTGTGAAATAAAAAGTATTTTCTACAAAGTTACGGCAGTTGAAATATTACAATTCTAGGTACATGTAAAAAATATCAATACACCTGGGTGTCTGCTCATGGTTACTTTTACATCAAATCATTTGTACATCTGTCAGATTTGTTTACAGGTGTTAATGTTTAGAGGCTTTACAGGTGTTAATGTTTAGAGGCAGTAAATTAGAACACTGGTTCCTTTACAGCCAGTTTATGGGCAGATTTTTTGTATGAATTTGATCAGATTTCTTTTATTGATAAGTGCTTGAAACTTATGTTGTTATTGTGTTTATATTTATACAATTTTTACTGGCGGTTTTATTTATTTTTTTGTTAAACTTTATATTGTTTTGTAATGTCCTAGTGTGCAGGAAGTGAAATACAATACATGAAGATTTCAATTTTTTTTTCAACTATCAATAAGTACATGTACTAGTATCTAAATTCATGTAATACTGAATGAATGTTTGTGAAAGAAGAGCTCAAATACCCATGGGCTAGTTAAATTTCAATTAAAATACATGTACTTGGTTCATTTTAGTTCATTTATTTAACTTTCTTTTAGTTCATCATTGATTCTTATTATACATGTACAAGTGTTTTACAGAAATGAAACTAATATTATGATAAATCAAAGTTTACACAGCAAAGTTGTAGAACCGATACTGTCTTTTTCACCTTCTTTAGTTGGGAAAATATAGTACATGTATTGTGATGCATCTAATTACCGATTGCTGCCATTTTATATATATGTTTGTGTAAAATAAAATTTGACTGCAAATCGAAATCCATAATTTCAAATTGGAGCACCAAAAAAGAAAAACAAAACAAAAAAAGTCACAGGGCATCAAAATGTTCTCTTCACCACACAGCCTTAGACAGCACTGCTTTTGTAGTATTTGTGTGAAGAATTAATTTGAACATACTCCAGACTCCACCTTAAACCAATTTATTAAATAAATAAACAGTACGCGGGGGTGTTAAGGAAGCATATGGATTCTGAGTTACATGTAATTTCATGAAATCACAAATCTTAGTTATTATGTACATATTCAATTACCTAAGCAACGAAACGTAGACCAAAAGCAAATAAAAAAAACTGAAGTTCATTTTTTTTTCAGAAATTAGTTTGTATTACGTAGATTTACACATTGATGACGTCATGACTAAAAGTTGAATGTCGTGTGAATTTGATCGGAAAGCATTGTAAACATATTCAAAATATAACTAATCTAAGAACTCTAATAAAATATTGTGGTGTGATTTATTGAAAATGGAACATAAGAATACTGGGAGAGATAATAGTTTTATCAATCATTCGCTAGAAGGTATGTAAATTTGCTTTTATTTCTCGGCCAGGCTTTCCTCTGTCGTTGTTTACGATATAAAAATCCGACTAGAACAACACTACCCCACATATATTGAACTTGGAATTTTATATGTATCGTTAGTTTGATCAATGCTTAAATTGAAAAGTGCTGCTAGAATCCCATGTTGTGTGTTGTTTTGATGCAACTTGCCGTTTTCCGTACAAACTTTATTAAAGTTGGGAAGGTTTTACGAGAACTGGATGAATAACTATTGAATTAAGAAAAACATAGGATTCTAGCAGCAGTTTTGATTAAACTGAGATGTTTTGCCTTCACTTGGTATGTTTATTTTATTTTGGAAACTGCGGGGTAGTGTTGTTCTATCTCATTTTATGTTAAGAAATATACGTAAGCTATTTATAGTTGTCACGTGATAATGCACCAATGTGGCAGTAATGTACTACCCGATTTTATTGCACTGACATCTATTTCAAAGGATAATACTAAGTTTTTGATCGTATTTAAAATAGTTATTTAATTTCACGATTTTGAATATAACAGTCAAATTAAGACGCTAAATTGCCCATATGCTTCCTTAAAACCCCCGCGTAATTTAACTTGAAGTATATTATATTTTATTCCATATCTAATACATGTATTGATATACTGCTATTCGGTGAATGTTAAGGTGCTTGTAGAATAACTTCCTAGACCTGGTTATATACAGCCTACTCCGGATATATTGAAATTCAGGGGACCATTCAAATTATTTCAATATATCCGTAATTCAATATAACCGAAATCGACTGACATGAAGCCGCC
Organism: Magallana angulata; assembly: GCF_025612915.1. NCBI lineage: Eukaryota > Metazoa > Mollusca > Bivalvia > Ostreida > Ostreidae > Magallana > Magallana angulata. Next base: position 30,448,492 of record NC_069111.1, on the reverse strand, counting down.
ATTTTGTAAAAGTTCAATCCCGATCTTAAATAAAGAAGATCAAACCCGAACACATTAGTTTAATCATCGTTTATCTAACAGATACATGTATTAAACATGGGATGATAGTCTTTGAAAGTTTAATTGAAAAAATCAGTTACATGTAGTTTTGTTTGTTTCTTTTTGTTGCATTCATTGTCAATAAAAAGTTCGATTTCCTGCAGGTATGCAAAAATTTTTGAATGCTTCAATCACTGCTGAACGCTGCTTATAAATCATCGTCAGCGTACTTGGATTAATCCCAAAATCCTTGGCTATTTCAGATTTAGGCTTTTCTTTCTTGTCAATTGCCATAACAAGCTCGTTCTTAGTATCTAAAGATAAAGTTTTTCTATTTTTTGGAGTTCCCATTTTACGTCTAGCATCAACAACTGATCAATACGTCCGTGGAATGAAAGAATTCAACAGTGAATAAATTTATTTTTTAAAAGCAGTATAAAAACACATAAGGTGAGAACTTATCAATTAACACCTTTGTATATCAACCGGTCAGTCATAATTACTGTCACCAACCGTGACGACAGCCGCCAGAGAGTACTTCAATATAACCGTTATGAAAACAACTCATTATCACCTCTGGGGACCGATCAGTGACTTCAATATAAGCGATATTTCAAAATAGCCGATTTCATTATAACCGTAAATTTAATGCAAAGAATATGAGACGCTAAAACTGGGGATTTATTTCTATTTCAAAATAAGCGGAATTTCAAAATAAGCGATTTCAATATAAGTGGAGTAAGCTGTATAGTCTGTAGGTAGAAAAATACATGTAGATACAAATATTCATGTATAACTGTATATAGACTAGAGTGGTCAAGGGAAATTCATATTAATATGTCTTTTAGTTTTACCATGATGTATGATAACATACAATAGTGTATTTCTCATGTATGTTTAACAACAGAACTCTTTATTTGAGAATAACCTAAAATTTTAAATAATTTTTGCTAACATTTCATAGGTACATTTGAATTTCTTTATCATATCAGTTGATTTTTAAAACAATTTTTTTTTCCAGCGTTAATTAATCGATTGGTGTTATGAAATTTTGTAAACTGTACTTTACAGTAGCATTCTGATAGATTTTAGTTCAAAACGCATTTTGAATGAAAAAATTCAATCCATTATTATCGACTGTTTTAAGTTTATTAATAATCATCTGATGAAATTGCCAAAATAAACAGAATGAGCATTGAATATGAGCATGCAGTTATCATTGAATACCTAATAAAGGAATATAAGAGTCTATTTACCAGCATTAGAGGTAACAGAACTCATTTTCATTATCTCATCATTTGGATTGACTTTTTTGCTGATGATGATAAATCATCATCTTTTTCACAATTTTTAAATGTGAATTTTCGGTTTTATGATAATTTCATATTCTGTTTTACAAACAGGGTAGTACCAAACCTGCTCGAAGCCCCTCTATCAGTAGCAGCTCATCCTCCCAGGCTCCGACGTCGCATCCCCCCACACCCCCAATGAACCGTGCTGGGGGCACCATGGGGAGGAATGCTGGGAGTCACTACAGAACCCCTGCCCCTCCTGTGGCCCCACCCTCGGTCCCCTCGGTCCCCTCACAGTACGGACCTGGACCTAATAGTTACACTGTTCAGACCACAGGGCTACCAGGTACATGTAATGGAAAATTTGAATATGTGTAAACCATATATAAATGAAGTGTGATTTAAAGTTGAAACAGAATTCATGTAAAGTACATTAAATACATGTATGAGGTTACAGGGTGTAGCGAAAATGCTTATGACAAATTTGTGCTTACATCAGCAGGGTTAATTTCATTCTTCATAAGTCTTGAAACATAAAATAAACTAAGCAATATAATGAATTGCAATTAAAATGAATCCAAATTATTCTTTGAAACCTGGAACAGGTCATGGTAAATTTAGCGTCCTACAATATTGTGAACAAAATAGCCTGTGATTACTTTAATTCATGCAGTGTATGAGCTTTGCACCCATTAGATTAATAGTTTAAATGAATTACAATAAATATTTATTTAACATTCTCCAGGTCAGTCTCGATCTTCGACAAGAGGAAGTAATTATGGTCAGATGATGGCGCCTTCCATGGCCCCACCCCCTGCTCCTGCTCCACCCCCACCGGTAGGAATGGCCACGCCCATGTCACACCCAGGGTCTGGTCGAATGTCACAGTCCGCTGTCGGTAAGTCTGGTGGTCTGTTACCATACAAACATGTATGTTGTAAAACAGTTTTTTAAAGCAGTTTATTACAATAGCCACGGCAGCTTTATTGTACACAGAGTTGTTATGCTTAAATCTTTCTTTGTAAACAGAATTCATTACAGAGATTGTTTTTAGTTTAATTTTATATTGATAGATTTGAATTTTCTGATAATGATATGTATAACGTTGAAAAGAATAAATCTGTAACCATTATTTTCAAATTTTAAGCAGTTGATGTGTACCTGGTATGCGTATGAAAATATTTTGCTTTTGATTTTTATTTTATGCTTGATGTTGATAATAAGACATTTATTGACAGGTCCAAAGATGTCTTTACATGTGTACTGTTTCTCTAACTGTTATGTTATTTGCATGTAAAAAAAAAATGTCATTGCCCATAAAACTTTTGAGTAATAATTTAACTATGGTACATTTAAATTTAAATTTCTAATGGCATTCCCAAGTATGTACTGTCTATTTGGCAAAAATGCTTCAAGTGAATGTTGCTGTCATTAACCATCTGATGATTAAAAAAAAAACCCAACAGATATTTAAACTTTATTGACATGAACAATAATAAAAGGTACTTCTTTAACAAATTTGATACTGTAAGTTTATGTTTACTAGGGAAGAGCTTGTAGCAGTTCTTTCTATTCAAAAGATGCCCATTATGCCCCCCCCCCCCCCCATCACCAAAAAAAACAGAATATAAAAAAGAAAAACATTTTATTTAATGACAGCGTAAATAAGACTTAAACTGCCTGAATAAAATCACAAATTAAATCAGTTTGCTGTAAATTAGTTTTTGGAGTCCAGCTCTTGTCAATGCTTTTTGTCAACCCTTGTCCTGCAGTCAGTGAGCTCTCTCTCTCTATACAAAGAAAGGAGAGAGGAGCATGGTCATGGCTGAGCTTAGCATGTGTTGATGTTGTGGTCTTATTTCAGACAACTTACCACCACCCCCCTCACCCGAGGTTCAGCAAGGAGTGGAAGTGCCCAATGGTATTCTGGAAGGTTTGCATGCTTTTTCCTGCCCTTTTTTTTCCCTCACCAGCCTCTTTTCCCTAGCACATCACTGCTTTGGCTTGTTGTTTCGCTTTGAGGTGGTTTGCTTCATCTCTTCATCAACAAAACTGATCTGTGTTTGGTTTAATAGGTACTGGAAAATCACTTACAGTTTGAGGTGAATGAATAGATGTCTTTTATTTTGATAATTACAAGGTTCATATTTTCATATTCAGTCAATTTTTTTCTGTACAAAATTAAAAGATAATCAGTTCAATAAAACTGAATTTTTTTTCTTCATTAAACTCAGGTTTATTCCCCTCATGTTTGTGATTTTACAGTTCATTTTAGTTTCAGAGAATCCTGATATGCTGACTATTGAAGTAACAAAGGGACTTAATATATAGTGACATTTGTTTTATATTAGAGTTTTTCTTTTTTACATTAATTTTAGATTCAGCAGTTAGCTAGGATAGATTGAGATTACATATATTACATATATAAAATTTAAAATGTAGAAAAAAAATTGTGCTGCCAGTAGTTAAAAAAAAATACATTTACCTTCTGTAGGAATGTGTATTAATGGAGAATGTGTATTTTACATATACATAGACACATACATGTGTGTGTCTGTACATGTACAGGTAACTCTCGATAGCTCGAAGTCCATGGGACCGAGGATAAACTTCGAGGTTTCAAGAGTTCGAGTTTTCAAGAGTTCGGAACTTTCCGGGTTGACCGACGGGTTTTAAAATTAGTCTTACCGGATGTTATGATTAAGCCATTTATTTAGTGCTAACCTTACGCACGTGCTTAAACAACGTTTTCTTTTCAGTAAAATATACAGAACAGGATGTTTTGAAAACTTAATGCAAACAATTATTGAATAAATTCATCATAATTATTTATTTCAAGCAAAATATTAATACCAGATTGTTAAGTACTACTGGACTTCAAGACGATCAACATGTCATAAATGTGATAAAGTTCTGAGTATACCATCCATTGTTCCCACTGTACGGGTCCTTCCCCAGCTGTAACTTGTTCAGCAATAATCATTATAATGACAATGATGCTGTTTAGCATAATTTTTACAGTTTTATAATTCTAAAATTTGACAATGGCTTTATATTATTGTTTCGTCTCAATTAATTTCTCAATTCATTGGGTCTCCAAATTTTCGTAAAACGGTTGGTGTTAATTATAGATTGGGTATTGGTATGGTCAATCATCAAACAATTATCAACTTGTAGGACAAGTGTCGCATGAATAAACAACCTCTGACACGGGTCCCGCGTCTAACGCCTGGGGCCATTTAAATGACCAAGTAGGTGTTAATTAGGTATAGCTCTTTGATAACACGGCGACTTCGAGGTATCGAAAGTAATAAACTATACGTATAAACTACATGTATAACATACATGGGTGTCTATACATGTAAACTACAGGTAACTCTCGATGACTCGAACTTCGATCGCTCGAAGTGAGTCTAGGGTCCCGATTTTTTCCCCTATATAACTAAGCAAATTTACTCTTGATTTCTCGAACTCTTGATCTCTCGAAACCCTTGATTTCTCAAAGTCAAACTGCAGTCCCGTTGCTCATAAACATATAGTTTATGAGCAACGGGACTGCAGTTTGACTTCGAGAAATCAAGGGTTTCGAGAGATCAAGAGTTCGAGAAATCAAGAGTAAATTTGCTCTTGATTTCTCGAACTCTTGATCTCTCGAAACCCTTGATTTCTCGAAGTCAAACTGCAGTCCCGTTGCTCATAAACGTATAGTTTATGAGCAACGGGACTGCAGTTTGACTTCTTTCTCGAAGTCAAACTGCAGTCCCGTTGCTCATAAACTATACGTTTATGAGCAACGGGACTGCAGTTTGACTTTGAGAAATCAAGGGTTTCGAGAGATCAAGAGTTCGAGAAATCAAGAGTAAATTTGCTTAGTTATATAGGGGAAAAAATCGGGACCCTAGACTCACTTCGAGCGATCGAGAACTTCGAGCGATCGAAGTTCGAGCCATCGAGAGTTACCTGTAGTTTACATGTATAGACACCCATGTATGTTATGCATGTAGTTTATACGTATAGACACATACATGTAATATGTTATACATTTACATGTATAGACACCCATGTATGTTATACATGTAGTTTATACGTATAGACACATACATGTAATATGTTATACATTTAGTTTTACATGTACTCACTAATAGAGGCTAGTACTCACATAGACACATGCTCTGATTGTTAGCATCGGTCCATTAGATATTGATGTATGCATACTAATGGAGAAATTACAATACATGTATTTGTATGGTCTTGGTTTGAAAAAAATCCATTAGGTTTAATATGGTAATCAAAAAGATTATTACAGGCATATACATTAAATCTTATAATTCTGCAAGATACACATCAATTACACAACACTAATTAAGGTGGTATGGCCATAAATTATGTTGATATTAATGTGGATCAAATACATTGAAATCAAAACTTTTTCATTGATTTAGAATTTTTAAATTTTACAATATTAGACCAAGAAATATGTTTATAAAATTTTTCATAAAAATATAAAAGCCCCAGTGGGATTCCAACACATGACGTACAGATTCGTAGTAAATGCTCTAACCCATTGTGCTATGCTGTTAGGTAACAATTTTTTGAAAGAACATTTATAAAATTACACTTAAATTTATTGTTGTTTTTTTTTTGTGCTAGGAGTCACAACATGGAGGTTTCCCATTTCACCTTAATACATGTTGTTCCTCATGCAGTTTAATGTTCAGCAAATTTACTCCTTTTATTACTGTAATAAACACTGGGATATACATCTCTACTAGATAAGAATAGACATAATTACCTAAGAATCAGATGAATTAATGTCAAATTTTACAATAAAAGTTTTAAGATCAGTGTTAAGAAAACATTTTTAAACATAAACATGTCTAGGTATACCAACTGCATTAATTAGCATAAATATAACTGACTTAACATTTTATATGTAGTATCATACTGGATTTTTAGCTCACCTGAGCCAAAGGCTCAAACTTGTGTGGAAGCATCCTCAGGTAGTGTAGATTCAAGTTTGCTCAAAGCATGGTTCCCAGGGGTAGGGTGGTATATTGAAGGGGGGGTCAAGTTTTACATAAGAATATATAGAAAAAATCTTTTTCTCAAATTCGTTCAGCCAGAAAAGTAATAACTTGTATGAAAGCATCTTCAGGTAGTGTAGATTCAAGTTTGTTCAAATCATGGTCCCCAGGGGTAAGGTGGGGGGCGAATTTTAACATAGGAAAATATCGATAAAATCCTCTGGACAAGCATTTAGCCTAAAAAGTTGTAACTTGTGTGAAAGCACATGTTGTACAGAATATAATTTAGTTCTATGAAGAAAAGGGGGGGGGGGCATGAAGCAGGGGGTTTTTAAATAGGAATAGAGAAAAATCTTTTCACAAATACTTAAACAACAAAAATGGCTTGGTATTTACCATAAAAATGTGGATGAAAATCTGCAGATTTTTTTTAACTCTTGTGCAAGATCCACTGTACTTATTTATCAAGATATTTGGATTTTGATACTTGATAAGAGTTAAGGCTATGTTGTTGCTCAGGTGAGTGATGTGGCCCCTGGGCCTCTTGCTAATTTTGAAATTTATATCAGAGCATGAACTCCGAATTTACAATAGATTACTCTAAGAAAACAGATGTAAAGGTTGCATTATAATTTTTCTTGAATAACTACTTTATGTCAACATTATTTTATAGATTTTTTTTTTCTAGCCAATATTGGTATCTACTTTTCTCCAATGACTTCTTGCTATAGATTATATATCATCAGAGTTATACATTGGAGTATTACTTGTGATGTAACAGTATTTAAAATTTACAATGCATTTACATAACATCATAAATGTCATAAACCAACCTTTATTCTGGTAACCCTGGTACTGGTATATATTCATGAGTTTCAAACTTTTTTCCCCAAATGTAACCTTTGATTAAATGTTAATATATTCAGTCACCATATATATCCTAAAGTTTTGAATATACAAAACATACATGCATACTGTATTTTTTTTTTCTCAAACTTTAATATTGCTCTCTCTATTTATTCATGCCTTGAGTATATTTTATCATTTAATCCTATCATTTTTTGTGTATTAAGCTCCTCAAATCATAAGCTGACACACTTGAACAAATGCATTATTAAACTTTACAACGGAAGAGGGATTTTGCCATTTTTCATGCAATTTGTTGCTTTCCCTTACTGATAATTATATAAAACACACACTGAGCAAACTAAAGCTCTTGGTGATAGTCATGTCATTCTAACAACCTTTAATACGTGTATAAATTATTTAAATTCCATGTTGGGTTTTATAAAATTTTAGGTTATATGTAAAACCAACTTTTTTTTATGTACATATAATTAGTATCACTATGATCAGTACAATTACAATAAATGCTACCTTAACAACAACAACAAATCTTTGCCCTAACATGGCTGACTATCAAAAAAGTACGTCTCTTTTATGTTTTCATGAACATTTTGAGCAACAATTATAGATATATCAATTATAACCTGTTTGCAGATATATATTTTTTTTGTATCTAAAGGTGCGAAATTTTGCTTTGCAGATACGAAATAAGGAAATACATGTACTCAGATATTGACTTTCAAATTGATGAAACTGGTTTTAATTTTAGCCTCACCCCCTCTGCCTCCACCCCCACAGGACAACCAACAGTATCCACCCTATCTGGAGCACCCCCTCCCACCCCCCGAGTTTATAGACGACGGTGATGACATTGGATACCGCCAGGAGGAGGACCCCTACGCTGCCACTGGACCAAACTTTGCCCTGCCTGATTGGGTACCTGAACATTACCTGGAGAAAGGTAAGAACACAGAGAACTGTTGTACAGAGATGCAAAAATAGAAGTAGAACTCTTCACAGATACGTAAACAGTAACTGGATTTTTTGTGCCTTGTTTTTAGTGTAAATTTGCAGTTTTCTCTCAACTGTAATCAAAATTCAGTGGCAAAAATTTGTTTAATATCATTTCATTGGGAAAAAATAAAACTGCAAATTATAAATTTGTTTGGAAAAATACAGATTTACCATTTTTGATATACTTAAAGAGAAATTGCATAAAAACTCGATTTAAAGGATAAATCAGTACCCTTTAGGACAAAGACAGGATTTACAATATGAACAATGCTTGAGTTTTTACAGTAATTTTGTACTGTAATACTAATATCCTATTTTGCTTGATTAAAACTCTATTCATTGATTTTTCCGATTCTAATTAACATGCATTGTTTCTTTACCAGTTATAGCAATTTATGACTATAATGCCGAAAAAGAGGACGAACTCTCTTTCTTTGAGAATTCCGTTATCTACGTCTTGAAGAAAAACGACGATGGCTGGTATGAAGGAGTGTTGAATGGACTCACGGGACTGTTTCCTGGAAACTATGTTGAACCCTGCATGTGATTAGACAGCGATAGGAAATCTCCATTTTATATGTACATGTACTACATGTATTTACAAGTTAAGCATTAACTCTCAAATATACTTGTACTTTGCAAACACATTCAAATTCATTCATTAATGTAGCATTTTACTAAATCAGCATTGACAGAACTGTTAATCTCATCATGATTTCATATTCAATTCAGAAATAGTAGTCTTCATGTATATATTGTTTATTTCTATGTACTGTACAATGTATAATTTACCATAAACCTGAAAATATTAAAACAAAATTTGTATAACATAAACCGTCTTGTTGTTATTGTTGTTGTTGTTTTTTTTAAAAGAATTTACCAAACAGAAAATTTAAAGGTATTAAGCAATGTAAAAGATGAACAGATCTTGTTAGCTCCATGGTTTCTCCTGTGTTAAATATCAAGGAGCTGTGTACTATCAGTTCATATACAGTGTAATGTGTCCAATGTCCTTAATAATCTTGAACAATATTATTTCTTTCCAACAAAAATGTCTTTCAAAACAAATTTACTTGTCTGCCATCCTACATAAAGTCTGCCATCCAGTTGCAATATAAAGTTGTTGGAATGCCACATGTACATTTACATCACCAGAATATCACACCTAATTAATATATGTCCAATCCTAGCAATGTCTATAACAAAATAGCTGAAATGAAATGGAGCATTAGTTTTTGGGGTTTTTTCAGGTATAATTTTTATTGAATACAGTGATAAAGGGTCAAATAATTATGTGAGTCACATTATTACGTAAATCAAGACTTTTTCATTTTTCAATAAAGTGATTCCGAAATGTCACGAGAATGATTATGACCATCAAGGGCAGAAGTTACGTCAATATCATTATGATTACACGCTGTCATTTGTGACCTTGTTAGTATTGTCTCTTATAGTTAAAACCACATGCTTTATTGCAAACCGAAAATCGAGATTTTCTCCTGGATTTGTGGAGAAAATGATACTTGTATACATACAGTACTGATCAGACCCAAACTAACAGAAAGTAAACCCCAAATAAACCCTGGGATTACTTTCTGGGTTTTTACTCTGGGTTTACTTCGGGTTTACTAAAGTATACCCAGAGTAAACTCAAAGTAAACCCAGAGTAGACACAGAGAGTAAACCCAGTTAGAAGTATACCCCTTAAAACAGACGCTAACTGTGTATTCGGAATATACAAAGGGCAGTAGGATGGTAAGATAAAAGACGGGTCTGCTTCACACTTCAGTGCGTACTGTTGACCTCAAAAGCAATATCCAAGTAAACACAAAAGTAAACCCAAAAGTAAACCCAAAGTAAACCCCGAGTGGACCCAAATTTTCAAAAACTAAACCCGGTACCCGGATCGGTACTGTATTAACTACGAGTGTTGAAGACCATTTGAGACCATTTTAATAAATAAACTTAAAAATTTACCGACGAGGATGGGATTCGAACCCACGCGGGGAGACCCCAATGGATTAGCAGTCCATCGCCTTAACCACTCGGCCACCTCGTCTTGTGTATTGCAAGAGAAAACACTCCATATGGAGTTATAAGTAAACCACAGAACTTTGTACGAAATAGATAAGAAAAGTGCTCACACTATTTTTGCTATTGGCGTAACTTTTTGGTTTGATCGAATAGAACCGAAATCAATAACACATACATATCATAAACCATGTACCCACCATATAAGTAAACATTCTAATCATCATTAAAGCGTCCCATCAACCTTGAACAGTCGATCTATTTTAGGAAATTCTTTCTAAACATTGATCTTGGACGCTAGTGATTAACATAATGATTCAAAAGAGGGTCCACAGCATTTTTAACACTTTCTTATAATCTGAAAGATGTACTCAAGACGGATACGTGCTTAGATATGAAGAGGATTAACATTTGACACAGGGACAAAACGTAAGGAATTTGAATGATTTTAAGTTTTATTACGTTGTGTAGATACTCTTAGTCTTACCTCACAAACGTTACCACGGATTAATCTGGTAACAAGTTTATAGTATTTACACGGTGTTCTCTAAAAACTGCACGATGTATTGGTCAATTACACCAAATATGCCCTAGTGTTTTATCAACTTTATGTAGACGTACGTACTACTCTCAGAGGACATGTATGTCAATGTTTGAAAGTCACTACTGAAGATCGGTGATCTTTGTTTATCATTGCAATTTCATTGCTCCATAAGATTGATTAATGCACCCATAAATGTCTTCCCTTTACCAACTGTGTCTTACAATGTCAGAGTCATTTTAAATTTATTCATACACAATTTCATAGGGTTGACAAAATTACAATTGATGAATTTTTGTTGAGTTTGTAAAGTGTTTGCAAACTATACTGGCCATATAATGTGTAAAGTAAATGTCTTGCAGCATGACAAATTTTGGAAGTGAGACTTGGTTTGGAAAATCATCAGAGGATGTTCCGTTACTGAGCCTGGATGAGTTCAGCGATGAGGTGTTTGCTAGCTACACTGGTCCTGAGGATGGACTCGGATTTGTCTTCAGAGACACTAGTAAGAAAAACATGTACATGTTCAATGATTTGTATGTGAAGTATGTGGAAAGCTACTGTAGGTGCACCACCATAACACAGGCAGGGTACTCAAAGGATAAATCTGTAAATGATCAGTTTTATTTTGTTGAGATGCTGTTAAAGTGAAACGTACAGTAATTTTGAGGCATAAATCACATTTGCAGACAAGGCAAGAAGTTAAAAAAAAATGTAAACATAAGCATTGAATCATTATTTTTTTAAATATATAGTCTCATAACTGCAGTGGCATGTGCACACAAATTTTCTTAATGCGTTAACATGCACACACCACTGTAGTTATGAAACTATTATCTTTTAAAAAATAATGAGTCAGTGCTTAAGTATCATTTCTTGGTGATGTTTTATTTAATATAAAAACTGCATAAAGTTGCTCCACTTAAATATATATATGAAGGTTAGATGTATTCTTTCCATCATGATCTGCAAATTTACTGTAGTAACAGTTTTACATACACACTCACAGAAAACAGATTACCAACTGACCCAAACAAAACCTCTAAAAGTCATCATTAGATGCAGGAACTACATTGAATTCACTAATTATCAGTCCCCAGAGGAAAATGTCATACGGTTCTGAATAATGGAAATTAGTAAATGAAGTGGATGGGAGGAAAATCTATGGTAATGATGCGAGGGAAAGAGCATAGAATGATTGACCCAAAGATAAATCATTTATGCCTTGTAAATTGAGTGCATATGCTGTTACTCATCCTATATGCATTTGTATGATGTATGAAATATTTATATTCAGATATGAAAATGTCATCATCTGAAGATAATTTTATACAGAAATTTTATACCCATGTTGCATATTTAATGACCTTAGTAGTATGATTTTTTCCAACATCTGTATACAAGAACAAAGAAAATAGCAAACAATATCCCTTGAGCACATTAGACATGTCACAGTGATGCATTTATGAAAATTTAAATATTTTAAAATTAAATCTAAAGCTTATATTATCATTACACAGTAAAGCATACTGGTATTTTATTAATACTCATGTTGAAGACTAGGTATGGAAGTTATTTGATGAAGATGGACAAGGGCAATCATATTCATCCTGAAATACTCTTTTTACCTTGAAAATAGTATTTTGATTACTGGTAAATTATAATAGTAAAAATGATCACATGTAGTACATGCCCTGATAAAACAGTGGCCACAAGAAACAAAAGCATTAAAACATGTATATTTAGTAGCAGCAAATGACTTATCATTTACTAGTATATTGTCAGACACATTTGAAGGGTTTTGTGAAGTGAAATAAAAACTCAGAATTCTAACTTCACTAAGACAGAGTTTAACATACACCCAATAAGTCCATACTATTTTTCATACCATTACTTGCAACATGGCATGAATAATAACAAACTCTCTTGCTATGCTTATTTGTTGGTGTTCTAAGTTCTGTCCATTCAATAAGACGCTTGTTCCTGTTATTTCAGGCAGCAACAGGGTACCATCTAATACATACATAGAGGCAGCAGGTGTGAAGAACTGGAATATAAAGGACCAGAGAGCTTATGGGATTTGCATGTCCCTCTATGAGCAACATCCGGTCAACGGCAAGATGTCAGGTACACTTATGAATGAGGCTTTTACTCTATTACCATGATTTCGATGTATAAATACATTAGTCTCATCTACATGTATATTCAGTAAGCACTTGTGTTTGATTTCATTATTGAGCATGACCCCCCCCCCCCCCCAAATCAGATGTTCATTAAAGTAAAAGGTATATGTTTGTAATAACAATTTGTATTGGTAGAGCCTTTGTCCATGGATTTACTCATCATCAGTACTCTGTGTTTTACCAAATTGCTTGAAAATTGATGCCTGTGAAAATTAACGAATTCACAGTAAGGTGCATTTCAAAAGTGTCTTTTTTAATTTATGTCAGTGCCCTTATACAAGTAATACAAAGTAATAAAAGATCACCTATCAATGTCAAAAAAATATTTTTCCTTTTTAGTCTAGTACATTATGTACATGTACGGTATGCAAAGGACATTCATGGTCCTAAGTTTATTAAGGTAATCTACTTTGGTCTATTGCATGTTTGCAAAGGACATTTATAGTCGGAAGTCATTATCCAGTAATCAGTATATAATGTACAATATGATACCTTACTAAACTTACTTAACTGAACCAAAATAGAAATGGAAAGATGTGTAATACATCTGTAGTAAAGTTCAAGATAAGAGGTATTTCAATCGAAGCTTCTCGGGCCTTTCTGGCAGAGCTTGGAAAAACACCTCGAATGTATGAATTAGGCGTACATGACAAACCCCTCTTTTGTAAAAATTTGATTTAAAACACATCTTAAGATCTGTTGAGATGTGAGCTGGTCTTTTATAAATTTAATGATATATAGTTAAAAATACCACTGAAGAGACAGTAAAAATAGTTTGGCCAATATTTAAACTGATGTGAAAGACTCCATTTTGTATAAAATTCAAACATCCAGTGATGTTAATACATTTGAGGGGTTTTTCTGAGCTCTATTGAAAGGCCCAAGGAGCTGCGATTGTATGGTACATGTATTTCTGTCCCTAATAGCCATTTTGGTTAATTGTATGTAAAACATCCATTTTGCCCTATTAGCATTGATAATTCAATATGATATGTTACAGTAGTTTTTTGATAAGATAGTTAAAACACCAAATTAAAGCCTGTGTTAAATGAGTAGTTTGATGTTTTCAGGGGATCCTATTGCTGATGCTTTTGCATTGTGTGCAAGGAAAAATAACTGTTTATTGCTGATAGCGGATGGTGTAAACTGGGGGGAGAAGTCTCGACTGGCAGCTAGGTGTGCCCTGTATGGGGCCATGAAGTACGTCAACCGGAAACTCTTCCAGGATCGCCAACAGCCACAAAACACACAGGTAAGTGGAATGGATTATAAAATGTTTTAATGCTAATCCCAAAATTTTCATATCTATCTTAACAAAAATGTTTTGACCATGAAAGATGCCGAGTATACCTGGATAATTTTGGGTTTTATTTTTTATGTTATTTGTGTCAGATCAGTATTGTTTTTTATGTTATCAAAATTTTAATATCATAGTTATATTTAGATTTTAAAATAGTTTACCCATGGTCCACATAAAAATCAAGATTTGAAATAAAAACTGATATATGGTATAAATAAAGAAATTGCAAATATTTTCATTTTTCATTTGCAATTGATTTTGATGAGAATGAAAAAAATATGGAAATGTGCTATGTTTATGTGTGTTTTGAATTTGTATTTGTAGGAGGCTCTTGTGCTTTTAAGACAGGCTTTTGATGCAGCCCATGCCACCATTTTAGAAAGGGAAGGGGGCCTAACAACCATGTGTGCCTGCATGGTCTGTCCAGTGAAAAATTCCCAGCAGTTTGCCATCTGCTGTGTAAATGTAGGGGACAGTTACTGTTACATATTCAGCCATCGCTTTGGTATCAGGGAGTTGACAATCGGTTCACACGATATTACCTCAGAGCGGGATATTCGAGACGCAGGTGGTGCAATAGGACCAGTGTGTGGTAACGATCCGGAGCTCCAGAATCTAACATGCTCGCTGTCTTTCTGTGAACCAGGTGATATTGTGTTTCTGACTACAGATGGCATATCAGATAATTTCGACCCTGTTGTCACCAAATCTGCGCTGCCGAAAAAGATCAATGATGCAAACAGCAATGAGCTTTCTCCGAGTTCCGAGAATTCAGGAAAACCTGAAATGGAGCCCAGTGAGAGACATTTGTATGCTATGAAACAAATGGAGAGGGTGGTCTATGAGTTTGAACTGGTTACAGAGGAGCAGTGTTCTGCCCAGGAACTGTGTGGGGCCCTAGTCCAGCATGTTCTCTCTCTGACAGACGCCAAGAGAAAAATACTAGAAAATCCTCAGCTGTACGTCAGAAGAAAACTGACCATGAAGGAAAAAGAGAAACGAGACTCTGACATTGTAAATCAAATGGCTAAAGCACCTGGCAAATTGGATCATGCCTCTATAGTGGCTTTTGAAGTGGGAGTCATGAAAAGAGATGAAGAGGAAATGGAGAATATCCCCCTCATTGAAACTGTGCAAGAACTGGATTCAGTTTCCGAGTCGGATGAGTGCCCCTCAACCTCGGTAACACTTTCTCCTACCCCAAAGAAAAAGTCATCACGTCCAAGAAAACTGTTTGCAAGGATCAAAAATCTGAGTGTAAATACTACTAACGGCCATACCTCCTCTAGTCTCGTCACCAGTCCCAAAAGTGCTTCTGTCTCCCCTAAAAAATTCTCATTCAAAAGGCCACGGTCAAGAACTGCGGAGGCCATGTCTCCTGGGAGTCCAGAACCTGTCTCTCCCCCAGAAATCCCCTCACCCTCATTAGTCAGTCCATCCAATCCATTTCCTGTTCCAGCACCACGTAGGAAACACCGCCAGAGTTCTCATGAGTCTTCTGTATGATTATGATCCTATCATTGAATTATTGCCCCTAATCTGTCGCTATTACTTAAACACTTAAAAAATATTTTTCTTAATGTATGACCTATATTAAAACAAATGGTTGTATGAAGGTTTTATTTGATATTTGATCATTTTTTAAAATTTGTCGTTTTTTAGAACATTAAGAAGATTTTTTAAAATATACATCGTCATGTATGTATAAACATTGAAACTTTTAATTGACTTACATCCATAGTCACCAGGTATTTGATATTAATGCTTTTTAAGTTGCAGGGGCATTTATTTCCAGTAATGGGGAAATCATCACATCAGGGCTGCTCAATTATGCTATGAGGGGATTCAAATTATTTAATGTGTAGTAATTTATTTTATAGCATTATTAATCAATTACTTAGACCAATAACAAGGAATGTATTGCTTCTCAGGCACTGCCCTATTGGGTCAATTTCAAATGCTGTCGAAAAAAAGTTGATTTTATTTCCTTATTCAAAAGGGGAATAACTCAATTTTGAATTTTTAATAGGATATGAAAATTGAGCTATTCCTCCAATGCAAATCTTACATGTACAATGTAAATTAAATACCCACATGTTGTTTTATTTTGTGAAATTTTTAGCCTGAGAAGCAAAACAATAATGTTTTTGGGCCCAACATACTGCAGGGTGAAATATTTTACATTTACATGTACTTACATTGGTGTATATTGCATGCATTATTTTTAACAGTATTCAGCAGCATGGTTGTGTGCATTGTATGGATATTTTTGTACTCGCTTCTGTTGTCCATGGTAGTCATTAACAACTTTGCAAAACATGTAATCATGTATGAAAACAAGTCAATGTAACAATCATTTTTGTGTAGCAAAAGTTCTAGAAGTGTTCAAAATTCAGTACTTATCACTGCCTCACTGCCAGAACACTTTGTGATGTGTCTTCAACCAGTTATGAATATTTGTTTTAAAAGGGGGCATGATCTTGATTTGAAGTATAAATTTTCAAATTGTCCCTTTTTAGCTCACCTGAGCTGAAAGCTCAAGTGAGCTATTCTGATCACATTTTGTCCGTCGTCCGTCTGTCCGTCTGTCCGTCTGTCTGTCTGTCCGTCTGTAAACTTTTTACATTTTGAACTTCTTCTCTAAAACCGCTTATCCAATTTCAACCAAATTTGGCACAAAGCATCCTTATGGGAGGGCGAATATAAATTGCAGAAATAAAAGTTTGATCTGTATTCAAAGCGGAGAAAACCTTGAAACTGTAGAAAAAGGGGGGTGCATTTTTAAAAATCTTCTTCTCAAGAACTACCGAGGCAAATTCAACATAGTTTAGCATAAATTATCCTTATGGGAAGGAAAATATAAATTGCATAAATTAAGTGGTAATTTTGTTTCAAATCTGAGTTATTACGAAAATAATAATAAAGGAAATGCGTGTTTCAATCAGTTTAATAGCTTCGGGTTCGGCATCCGGTAAAATGATTCCATACTTCTAAAACGAGGTTCTTTGTTTAAAGCAGCCATGACATTATACGAAAAAGGGTCGATCTGTCTATGATGATTTTGCTTGTTGTGCAACAGTTCGCGTGTGAAGGGAAATTTTGAAACATACAAAATATATTGGTGCCGATTTTGTGAAGTAAATTGAGGCTAAATATTTCAATGCGTTGACAGTTTTCACACATGACGTTGGTGTTAGCTTGTTCTGATTTTCGTTTCGTTCTCATTATGCTTTGTAACCTGGAAACTATCGTCTGTATTTTTACGGATTTTTACGTATCAAATCAAACAGAGACTTCGGTAAATCAAACAGTTAACTGTTTACCTGCGCAAATTAAGCAAAATCGGATGTAGGGGTACTGAAATACAATTCATTCTATCGGTAATTCGGCATTATCTTTTGCGTAATGGTACATGTAGATTAATGCAATAGGTTTTGTTGAGATGCTCGGCATTTTTTCGAGTTTATTTAGTTTAAATAGAGTTTGATATCGCTGACGGAAATATGTAGGTATATACATGTATATATATGATTCATTTCGAAAAAATAAATTGTGTTCTTTATTTGTTATACATGTAGTGCATGTTTCTTGTGTTTAATTGTTTACAATTTCTTTTTACTAACCATATTTGAGTGTTAAGCTTCGAATTATAAGCAAGATACAGCGATTTGCTCACAATTCTATGTTTGTACACAGATCTTAAAAACTAAAGCTTAAAAAAGTAAAATATTTGTCAATATTTATTAAGGAAATTTTCAAAGTCTGTTCTTCCAGAAACCAACTTTAACAACTTATTGAATTGTAAACTTAACCTTTTAAGCTCACCTGAGGGTGGGGCCACAATGGGGGGTCGAAGTTTAACAAATGAATATATAGAGTAAATCTTTAAAAATCTTCTCCTCAGAAACTAATCAGCCAGGAAAGCTGAAACTTGTGTGAAAGCATCATCAGGTAATGTAGATACAAATTTGTGAAAATCATGATCCCCGGAGGTAGGGTTGGGCCACAATGAAGGATCGAAGTTTTACATAGGAATATATAGAATAAATCTTTAAAAATCTTCTTCTCAGAAACTAATCGGCCAGGAAAACTGACACTTGTGTGGAAGGATCCTCAGGTAGTGTAGATTCAAAGTTGTGAAAATCATGACCCCCGGGGTACGGTGAGGCCACAATGGGGGATCGAAGTTTAACATAGGAATATATAGAGTTAATCTTTAAAAATCTTCTTCTCAGAAACTAATCAGCCAGGAAAGCTGAAACTTGTGTGAAAGCATCCTCAGGTAGTGTAGATTCATAGTTGTGAAAATCATGGCCCCCGGGGGTAGGGTGGGGCCACAATGGGGGATCGAAGTTTAAAATAGGAATATATAGAGTAAATTTTTAAAAATCTTCTTCTCAGAAACTAATCAGCCAGGAAAGCTGACACTTTTGTGGATGCATCCTCATGTAGTGTAAATTCAAAGTTGTGAAAATCATGACCCCCGGGGGAAGGGTGGGGCCACAATGGGGGATCGAAGTTAAACATAGGAATATATAGAGTAAATCTTTAAAAATCTTCTTCTCAGAAACTAATCAGCCGGCAATGCTGAAACTTCTTTGGAAGCATCCTCAGGTAGTGTTGATTCAAAGTTGTGAAAATAATAACCCCTGGGGGTAGAATGGGGCCACAATGGGGGGTCGAAGTTTAACATATGATTAAATAGAGTAAAATTTAACAAAGGAATATCTAGGGTAAATCTTTAAAAATCTTCTCAGAAACTAATCAGCCAGATGTTTCTTTATAATTGTTAAGACTTTGGCCCCAGGACAATTCTTTGGCCTCCCGAGAAGGTTCATAGTTTGATGTACGTTTATATCTAATATATAAACTATTGTTAAGGATCATTTTGAGAACTGCAATACTCAACATATGATATGACTATAAAATCATCTTGTTAGAAAAGGGACTAATGAATATAAACATAAGAATATCCAGGGGAAAATGGATTTTATTTATACAGGATCTACATGTATTATTGTACATTGTCCAGATAGTTTGTATTATGACTCCATTAAGCTGATTTTATCATACCTATTGTTCCTCAGGTGAGCGATGTGGCCCATGGGCCTCTTGTTTAATCTTTACAATGCTTCACCATGGTATTTCTAAAGTTCAGCCAAAAATATTAGCGTCAAGATGCAGACCTCTGGCTCACAATTCTTTGTTATGTAAACAAGGCTTGTGCCATGTGTTTGCTAACATTGGTCCAGTATACTCATAAAAGTCTCTATTTCAAGCATTTACTGTTTGTTATGAACAGGCTTAAGTGTTTGTTATGTTCAATTTTGTTATAAACCTGGTGTTTTCTATTCAGCGCTTAATCTGTAAACAAAAACTTGGCTTAAGCTTTGTTTACATTAAAAGATTTGTAAGCACTGTATCATGCTCTTAAATTGATGACTGAGTCAGATGGACACTCAAATTTTGGTTTACTATTAAAAATACACGAAAGGAAGCCAAAAATGAAAAATTAAAATTTTGAAAATTTTCAGCTCAAATTTTGATCATGCCCCTATACATTTAAAAAAGAATGTTTGATATTCATTCTCCTATTCTTTCTCTTCATTTATCCTTGTACAATTTTAGAATTGGTTTTAATTTATACATATCTCTCATAATTGATACATACCTTTTAAGGTAGAGCAATGGGTATTTTTTTAAAGGTGAATTTTTTTTTTGGTTGCTTTCCGATTTATTGTTATTTGCTCAACAGGAATTCATAGAATACTTGTAACAGATAAAATGTTTATACAGTGTATCGTTTGAGATTCTGTAATTCTTGAAGTTGTAAAATAAATTTTTTGTTGCCTGTTCTCGTAAAATTTTAGGAAGTGTGTGAAACATTCTTCGTTCATAGGACAATAAAGATTTTAGAAGAATATATAATGAAGAAACAATCATCCAGATTTTTGTCTTCTTTTGACCAGCTTTTTTGAAAGATCTGTACAACAGTGTTTCCGTGTGATACATGTATATGACTGTCAACAGGGATTCACTTATTAATTTCCTTACGACCGATATCCTATCTCGTGTCACATTTTAAAAGGTACAGTGTAAAAAAAAATTAACAGTTCTAACTCATTTATTTTGTAGATTTCTAATATAGAGTATATGAGAATGGGAAAGAGATGTTAATTTAAGTTCATAGGATACAATATATATCTTTTTAACTACCAGTACACTTTCTTGTGGAAAATTATGTGTATGAAGTTATCAATTTTTGATAGTAGAATTCATATGTTTTCTTATACTTGGTGAGCATTGAGTCGTATCTCATTATCAAACTGGGAACAAGTGATGTTTTACAAAACCTTTCAAAAACATTGATTTATTAGAGATTACGTTGTTCGGGGCATACCTTTGGTGATTTTAATATGTATATTTAAGAAATTTGAATTTCCGGGGGGGGGGGGGGGGGCGGACTCCCAATCACTTTCTAGATCATTAGATCATGAGAGAGTTAGTTTTCTTCCTTCTGCTATTCTTTATTCGTTTGTAATGACCGTCGGTTTACCTCCTTCTGCTTTCATACACTATGTATGACGTAATTTCCATTAAACATTGTTCAAAACTCAATTTCTCTCTAAACTATAATTTCAGTTAGAGGGATAAAGTTTATTGATAATTAATAAGTTTACTTTTTTGTAACACCCCTTCCCCGAACATATATCGAAACCACTTACTCTGACACAAGAGGAAACACTCAATGGCTAAAAAAAATTATTAATTGAATATAAAAAAAGGTCACGTTTTACCTACATATAGAAGTCATATCTAATATTTTATCAAACGTCGAAATAAATTGGTATTAAACACTGACCGCACTGGAATTATTTAATTAAGAGTTATCTTTCTTGACCTACATTATACATGTATATTTTGAGCGATCGCACCAAATCTTGAATATAATTGCAATCGCTAAAGAAATTAAACTCATGGATATTTTTTTTGTTATTTGAAATTTTTTGGAAAGTGTGTTATTTAAAAAAAGATAACATGTATATGAATTCTGTATGTAAAAGAAAATTTTGTGTTCATTTTTTATAATTAGCATTTTATAACAAGTTAATTAAACACTGCATAGATGAACAAAGGGTTATTTTTGAAACATAAATATATTATATGTATGTTTCTAGATTACATATATAACAGACACGTAGAATTATTGTTGAAAGGGATGGGGAAAACCTACCCCAACATTTGACAAGCAACATCAAATAAACACACTTTAAACGTCCCAACCCGTGGGGTACAGAGGCCCATTGGTCTCATTTTCGTAGGTAATTTTTTTTTATTGAGAATAAACGAGCAAATGAGTCGGCCAGAAAATCGATAAAGATGCCCTACCGTCTTATTTCATTGAAACATTTTTAATTGATATGAATAGTTATGTGAATTTTTATCAGATTTAATTTATATATTTTAAATTTTTTTTAAATTATTTTGATTCACTTATCGGAGTTATCCTAATGTAAACCAACGTTACGCTATTTATTTTATATTTCATTTGCATAAATGATACTAATAGGCTTTCGTACAACAATGTTTTCTTGTGTTGCAAGACTATTGTGTTCTTAAATTCCGCCGAAGCTAACTCATTACATCGCCCAGTCTGTTTATAACAAAAAATAGAATTTTAATGTTTTGTTGACTTTAAAAGGATCGAAAGAACTCCGTCGCTTGTTTTGAAAATTAAAAACATTGTATTGTTATGACTTTTTCAAATCAAAACATATTTTTCTTTATATATATGTTAATGGATGGTTGGTCAATAAATAAACCATAAGATTTGCCAACAACCTTGAAATATGATGTTTTTAGCTATAAACTATCATGAAATAAAGAAAAATTCTGAACATTTTAGAATTAAATTTCAACAATTTCTTAAATCTTTATTCATAACTCTTCATCTACAGGAGGTAAAAATTAACCCCTTCACGGTAACTGCGGTACTGCTCTATTGCAGGGCAAAATGATAGAGTTTAATGAAATATGACGTAACGTCAATTGTTTCATTTACGTCATTTAATTATCTACCTACTGAAATTTCGGCAAAGTATATCATTTTGCCCTGCAAGATAGCAGTACCGCAGTTATCGTGAAGGGGTCTATAGCATAAAAATGGCCACGACCATACATCCTGCCCTCTTATAGGGAAACGCCTGCCAATTATTTTCCCATAGAACTCCATACAAACGTTATGACCTCTCAGTACTTTACTATAATAGTTTCAGTCAAATCTTTGGTATCATTTAAAACTTCAATTCAAGACTTTTCAGGTAATGAAAAAAAAATATAGGGCCCCGTGGCGTTTATAGGTCAAATTTGCAGTTGTTTACAACTTACAGTGATCGGCAGTAAATTTCACTCTACCGATAAAAAATCAACCCTCACCCCTACAATTTTTCCTAGTTCTTTAAAATATTCCCTCATTCCATCATTTATTTTAAAAACTAATATTTTTACTACAAAATGAGAATTGTCACATACCTGAATTCAGCCAATCGCGTAACGCCTACCCATTCATTCCTTATTACAACGTTATAACTTTTCTCTGATGTAAACACCCGGGGGTTTGGTACTATAACTTCTCTCTGATGTAAACATCCGGGGGTTTAATACTCTCATTCCTTAAGAAATAATCAACGACTCTTATAAATCACTGGAATTTAATTAGAATAAATCCCAGTGGTGTAATCTACTCTTATTGATATTTTCTGATTTTAGCTCACATAAGCTTTTTTGATCACTTTTTGTCCAGCGCCGTTTGTGGATACTTTTTTTTTTTTTTTTTTTTTTTTTTTTTTTTTTTTTTTTACAATTTTGACATCTTCTACAAACATCTTTAGAAGCCAAATGCAGCCAAACATGGCACAAACTATCATTGGGTAAAGGGGTTCAAGCTCAATTATTCTAATCAAGGGTTGGGCCTCTTCCTATGGCAAGATTTTTTTAAAAAATAAAGACTGAAAATATGATGGAGAGATTTGTTTCATAAGCCACACCTCTGTTAGTGAGTCAGATAGAGTGCATGGGAATGCGTTCAAAACTTGAAATTATGTCATGAATTACAATTTTTTAACGTCAAAAAAGTTATGAAGAACGTCAATTTTGAAAAAAAAAATATTCAAAAGCAATTCATAACTTCGCAACTACGACTGCATGAATAAAAAATGCCAAATGTCATGCGCATATGAGTTGTACCCGACCTACTAAGAGCAAATTTAACATTTTAAAATCATGATTGGGGGAGGGGGTAGGGAGTGGTGGCAATCGCAACTTGTCGGACTTTTCCGGCAGTGCTCGGAAAAACAACTCGACTGTATTACATAGGCGTCCATGACACCCCCTCCCCCTTTTCATAAAATTAGATATTTATACAACACATTTTACGATCTGTTGAGAAGTGAGATGGACTTCATTGAAGTCAATGATACACCCCAAGTTATTCCTCAGAAAAGACATGAAAGACTGTCTAGCTGATACTTATATTAGGAAGCAACTCCATTTTAAATATAATTCTAATCCGAGCTCTTCCGGAAAGGCCCGAGAAGTTGCGATTGGGAGTAAAGTGGTGGTGGAGAGAGCCAACCAAATAACAGTATCATAATGGATTTTTTAAATATGTTTTAACACTAGTACTTCAGCAAGGCATTTCTAATAGTCAACGAAAATTTGAGAGTCAGTCGTTGAGTTGCAGTCAGCGAGATACAGAGCTCACAATTATTTGTTCTGTAAACAAAGCTCAGGTCATGTTTTGTATACATTTTGAATATATAAAAAAATAATGTTAAAACTAAACATGAATGTGAAAAACGCTAGGAACTGTTCAATTATGTTTAAAACGAATCAGCAGATATAAAAATCAGTTTGGAAAGAACGTTTACAGGTAACTTTTACCGGTATATTTATTTAACCAATGTTAACAAAAACATGGCACGATCCTTGTTTACATAACAAAGAATTGTGAGTTCTTATTTTGCTTATAACTTTACGACTGGCATTCAAATTTTGGTTGATCAAAAGATATGCATAACTAAAGTATTGTAGACAATAAAAAAAAATTGACCAACATCCTGACCATGTCCCTTTAAAATATGTTGCTTAAATAAATGCCAAATTTTAATCAAATTATTAGTTTTTAATTCCATTGTGGTTGTTATTATTTCAAAAACATTTATTATACACATTTTAATATATGCGTGAACAATTTATATATAAATGTATTAAAAATTGCATAAGTAATTTTGTCTTTCTTCCGGAATAAGAAAAACATGACATTATACTTAATCCATTTTATCAAACTTTTCAATCACGATTCACGTATCATTTATAACTACAGTATTAGTATTTCATAGCCTTGAACAAAGAATTGACAAAGAATTGTAAGCTCTGCATCTTGCTTAGAACTCTACGACTGACACTAAAATTTTAGTTGATCATTAGAAATGCATTACTCATGCAAACATTATATTAAACAATAAATACAGAAAATAAATCTTAACCAAAATCGTGACCATGCCCCTTTAAAACAATGTATCAAAAAGTTTAAAAGAAATTTCTCTACTTATCAAAGCAAAGAATAACTGATAGGTTTCCTTCTTTTGAGATAAAATGCAAGCCATTCGCAACCAAATGCTTAAATTTACAAAACTTTCGGCAAATAAATGCAAAATATCGCAAATAAACGCGAAAGTTTCTCAAATTTACGCATACATCTTGCGAATTGACGCGTACTGCTTGGTAGTTGACACGTAATAATATCGTTTTAGACGCATAAACTTGACGCGTAATTCTTGCAAATTATCGCGAAACATGCACGATAAATTTAAATAACTCATATAGTAAAAGCGAAAAAAAAACTTTGTCAGGAAGAATAAATGAAACATATTCGCTTCTTTTGTCATAATTAGCTGTAAAAGTGATTTCATTAAATTGTTCAATATCCCTGATTTTTTTCTCCTTTTTTTTATTATCAAGGACTGATCTGTATCACTCATTCATAGATTTAGAAAATTTGTTCATTTAAAATAATTCTAATATCGAATGCTTTATTACAATGATAAGTTATATGATATTTTAAAGTTGTAAATATCATTTGTGTGGGTAATACATGGCCAAAAAAAATTGAACTATCTATCTCTACAATATTGTCATTGTAACCTTGACATGGTAAGAAAAAAAAGTTGGTTCAGCGACTGTGTGAATTGTATTTATTTACAGCTAATATAAGTAAAAGAGAATAGAAATATTAAACTCTGTTAATTTGCGATGTTACGCGCCGAGTGACAAAAGTTTAGCGTTGATTTGTGAAAGTAACGCATTAATTCGCGACAATTTCGCATTTAAGTTATTCTGAAAAAGGTAAGCGTTTATTTGCTAAAGTTATATATGCGTAAATCGCGTAACCGTCGCGTTTATTCGCAAAAGAGAAAGTTACATACATATGTTTTAAGATATGAATACGAACTCAATGGGCTTTCGTACAATCCAGTGAAGGTCAAGTTTTAATCAAAACTATCAGTTTGTGGTTTCTATTGGGCTGTAAGTATTTCTGTAATTTGTATGACATTAAAATTTCAATGTATGTGTGGGCAGTTCATGCTTTTAATATTTGGTTTTCTTTGATTTGCTAAATTTATACTCTGTGTGATTTCAAAGGTCAAGCACAGGGGCATCGTATCCGCTCTACACTCTATGACATATATATAAATAATACATGTATTATTTATATATATTTCATAGAGTGTAGAGCGGATACGACACATGTGTTATTTATATATATTTCATAGAGTGTAGAGCGGATACGACACATGTGTTATTTATATATATTTCATAGAGTGTAGAGCGGATACGATGACCCTGTGGATCAAGGTCCTATTTTTCTTGAAATTTCTGGTGAAAATGTCCTCACTGGAAAAAAAAGGAAAAAAAAAGAAAAAAAGAAAAGAAAAAAATTTGGATAATGTTTTTTTTTCTGTATGACTTGTATGAATCTCTCTTTCTCTCTCTCTCTCTCTCTCTCTCTCTCTCTCTCTCTCTCTCTCTCTCTCACAAAAGTTCACTTTTCTGTCACATCTCTCAAACGTCAAAAACTGCATTGATATGATTGCAAACGCTTATAAAAAAGATTGTTAAGGATGCAGAATGGGCCGCTATTTTAGTTAATTTATAAACGGAAAACTGGATTTAGGCAAAATAATTCAGAAAATCCCGACCATATGGGGACATTATAAGACAACATTGTTATACAAAGCCTTTTCCGCCCTGTATCCCGAACAGAATTATCCTGATTCAATGGCGCTAACGAACTATTGGAGCATTCTTCATCTAAAGACATTCCTCATTACTCTACTAACAACTCCTAATTTTTATTTTTTTGCCTTCCCGCATAAGCCAGTTTTAAATAGTTTGATTTCAACCAAGTAAATTAATTTTTTTTATGCCTGATAGCCGTTTGGATGTTTCTTATCTATTTTTGGATACAAATTGGCTTTAATGAAAATTTGCAATTACCAATGAAATAAAGGACTTTTGCAAAATGATCCCAATGGGCCACGTTCGATAACTCGTGCATATTCAGAATTTTTGGTTCATATCTAAAAATTTTGACTTTGTGTTGGAAAATGTGTAATGGTGTATTGATATTTAGATTTCACTTAGGTAACGATTATTTTACTTTAGCTCTGCAGTATTACCAGCAACCATGTTTGAAAAAAAGTGAAGTTTGACAACCCCCTTAATTTTACACAAATCTACACCTTTTGAACGCAGTCATGTATTTTCTATTAAAACATTCTATACAGTATTGTATAACTTTGTAGGAGACCTTGTTAATTTTCTCTAAGTTTCAAATCATTTACACTAGTAACGCATGAAGAACGAGTAACATCTTTAAGGTAATAACGAGACTTTGAACTGTTTGAGGATCGGATAAAGACTATATATAGAACCATTTTAATAAGAGCTTGGACTTTGGGTAGTTGTGTCAAACAGCAATATGACGTAGGCCTGTCTATTTCATTGTCAGCCACAGCTCTCTGAAATCAACAAGACTTGTCTGGCTTTTTAGCTATAGGACAACGCAATCGGTGCATATTTCGCTTGAAACCTATTTAACTTGTTTTGACGCAAGGAATAGATAGTTACGCCCTACTGAAAGTCCAAGGCCTTGTTAAAATGGTTCTATCTACATGAATACACATATCAAATTGAACATATAACCTCAGCTAAATTGTATGACGCTAAGATTGTTATGACTTATTTAGATCTGACTTGTTGAAAAACTCAGACAAGTTGACATGATTGGGTGTCTGGATATGATATTCTCTCAGCATGAGATTCTTAATTAATTAGCGAAATAAAGAATATACAGCCACGACTTTTAAGGTCAAAATTCTTTCAAAAGGTCCATATACATGTATTTTAGCGTTCAGATTTAAGTATAATGTACCAAAAATGCATACAGAACTCTTCTTACCAAGGAGATCAAAATAGTCTTAAAAGTGGATACGACCATCTAGCCTCTTAACAAATTGTTTGTTTTCAAAGGAACGCTTGATTTCAAACTATTAATAAATTGTTTTCTGTTGAATATACCTAACCCGCGCCAGATTTGTCCGTAATGATTACAACATCCCTAGCATATTTGCCATTTTACATTTTACATATTGAAAATATCGTAGAAGAATTCATGCAAGTTGAATAAATTTCTTAATATACCGAATCTTTGATTAGAAAGTGACCTAGATGGAACAGCCAATCCATAGTTAGTTCTTGCCGTTCGTTTCTTCCAATGTTGAGTTGATTCGACAGATCAGGAAAAACCGAAAAAGTCCACGAAGTATTAATTTACAGACATTGTTCTAAAATTACATGTAAGACAAGGACCGTTATATATCTAATTAAGTGATAATCGTGAACTATTCTAACGTCTGAATAGTTCCCCAGCAGGAGATGTCGATTTTTAGAGAAAATTAACATGGGATTAGGGTCAATTAATGGATGTGCATTTTCTCCTCCTATAAAAAAATAAGTTTTTTCAATCTATCAAAAAGTATTTTTTCAAGTATACGATCTACACAATTTTTTATCTACTCAAAGTTTGGTCCTGACACTTTAAAAACATGAGTTCTTTTAGAGCAGTTTTCCTTGCTTTGCGTATAAATAGTTATGATTTGTAAAAAACAAAGTGGACATCCCATCCTGCTTTTATTACCATCGAAACATTATCTTAATCAATTGAATTTACGTTTACTGATGTTTATTTCCTAACCTGCTTCTTAAAAATATTATGGTAATTATACAGCTAATGACAAAACCGAATTACGGTCTTCTATATATAGTTATAAAATATATTCATATTTTTTCGGCGTATTAATATCTGCTCCTCTTTAAACTTAAAAAGAAAATTCGGTCTTCAAACGCATAATATTCATTCAGTGCCAACATCTATTTAAATACCAATTACAGATATGTTATCATTGTTAAGCGGCGCCTAAATTCATGTTTTCTAAGTTTGCTGTGTGTGCTTTATGTCATGGTTATAAACTACATTGGGAACATGGACCGGACTCCATGCGGACTGACGTTAGACTTCCAAAAAGATCTAGCATATTCTCTCATATAAGAAAAAATGGCTGTTCCTTCTTTGTAAAGTACCTGCAGAAAGCAAATTACATGACGCACTGAATAGGACAATGTCCCTTTTCTGTAATGCCATGCTATATATATATATATATATATATATATATATATATATATATATATATATATATATATATATATATATATATATATATATATATATATATATATTCTACCAGTTTATCAAACATTATGATAGTTGTCACAGTTTGTTGTTGTCCTTGAATATGATTGCATTTTTAACATCCTCCCTTATTATAAGGAGTGACAATGTTCTATACTTCATTAATCAATATAAATTGCTAATTAAATTTTCTTTTAGGGTCAATTAATATTATTTACAACGACAAAAGTCTTTCCTTTGTTGCAGGTTGTTTGAGTGAATGTTATCAAAACTTGTTTTGAAAGACTGAAATATTTTGTGTGTGTGTGCGATTCGTCAGTTTGATAGAAATCTTAAGTTCTACAGCATTTATAATCTCAAAGAAACGATAATATTGTACGGAAACCATTAAAATATTGCTAATGTGAAATTTAATCGAGAGAAAAAACAAGACACAGAAAATACTTAGACCGAAACAAATGACTTTGACGGTTGGTTTATCGGAAATGGGACGCTATTCTTTTGCAATTTATTTCCACTGTCACGTCGCAGAAGACAGGCATGCGTCACGTGATCAAAACCTCCGCTAGTTCTTTTCTGTCCGACGTCGTTCTCTCTGTTCGGTCTTTCTCTTGTTACAAGTTTTCGGAAATTTCATTGTTTTTAAATTGAGTATGATATCGAAGAAGAAAGATCATTTATAATATCTGTGTTGTAATCAGTTTGACATTTGTGATTAAACTATTCCTTAATTACGGTACTGCATCGATCGCCATCCACTTCACTTCCGGTTTTCAGCCAAGCGAACGCAGCCGTATTTTCGCAGTTCGTGATCACAGTAAAGATAAAATGCTATTGTTTTATAGTGTAAGTTGTAGCTCCAAGAGAGATTAGAAGCCAGTACAACTCTTTGGGCTGCCACTACATCATTTCTGACACCTTAATTGTTGCTTTGTTTTGTACCTTAGCGGTTTCTACCCGATGATCTCGGGCCAAAGCTTTACAAAAATTGAATTTTAAACGATTATCACAACTTCTCTGGCATTTATCTGTTTCATGTTTGTTGTTAACCTGTGTAATTAGACGCGTGCTGCCTGCAAACATATTCTTAATCGCAGCTAAATTACTGCTTAATTATATTATATTGATATTCACGTAAACCACAGTCCCCTTATAGTGAGTACTGGCTGCACTTTTTGTCAGCTGACTTTTATTTTATCGACGCTGTTTTGAATGCTTTACACTTATCCTGCAACAGTCCATAAGAATTTATCCCCTAACCGAATGCCTTTGGTTGCACACAGGAATTTTAATAAATATTAAAAACTTTCTGAGGGATTATCATGCAGAAATGTAAAGCTGTTAAGATGACAATTGACTGTGGTAGTGATAATATACGAAAGCAAACTTAAATTAAATTTAACTTAAATAACAAAACAAAAAAAATCTCGCATTTAAATACAACTTTGAAACAAAATATTAACACGTACATGTACAAATAAACACTATACCAGTAAATAAAATACGGACTCGTTGGATAAAATTTAAAAAGAAGACAATATAAGACTTTAAACAAAAACATCGCGAAACCTGCATCATTTGAGTTTTTGCAGTATAATAAAGTGCAATTATCAGACATGACTACTCAATAAACCAATTCGATGCATCATAATTATTTGTTAGAAAAATCTTATACAAAGAACATCTGCAGCAACAGTCACCGGTAAGTCATCTACCAACCGGTGATCATAATGTTTTGTAATTAATAAAAACACTATAAATGTTAATTTTTCAATAATAAATTTTTAGTAAATAAGAATTATCTTAACAGGTGCGTTTCAACCCACACAAATATAATACTGCAAAGGTAGTGCAGTTTCAATTAGTTACTGGTTTTTTTTAAAACTAAAAATCACAAATGATAGTTGCTTTACTCTCTCCAGCCTTCAAAAAATTCTTGCATAGAATGTTCTGCTTTTAATTCTCCTTTTTTTTTACATTTGACAATTCAAGATTTGAGAGTTATGTGAAATTGACCGCTTTTATTGTAAGAATGGAGAAAGACTACCAACATATTACCATAAACACAAACTTACCCGTCTTATCGTTTTAGAGACTGGGTGCTTAACAGATTACATATCAGATCTATCTTAAATAATAATAAAAAATTGTTTAGCTATAAACCATTATTTAAGTAAAGAAAATTTTTTCATTGTTTCCCATATATTTATACTGAGCCCGTTTTCCTTACTTCATTTTATAAAAAAAAAAAACACTTAAAATGGCCACGGACATACACATCTCTTGAAACATAAGTTATCTCAAAAATCTAAATAAAAAAAAAAAAAACAAACAAATATTAATAGATTTGGATATCATTTATCATTATAACCAGTTTTCAATCTTTCTTTTGTTGCTTGTATACATGATTTTTCTTGAAATAAAAAAAAATATCATAAGTTTGGTGAATTAGCAGAATTGTGTAATTATTAAAAAATAATTCATTTGAAGATTTTAGAAATGATTAATTAAAGAAAGTCCTTTAAAAAAGGTGAACTATATGGGGCATAATTCTAAGAGATATTAATTATGATCTTAACGACCCATACTTGAAATGAGATCTCTCTACAAACATCATATGCTACTGTTCATTTGCATTGGTTTGTCATCAAGTTACACCGACTTGATCCTTCGGAAATAATGGCCATTGTGCAAAATCAACGGTAAAAAGCTTTTTGTGTAAGTAGCTTGTATAGTTAGCGGTTGGAATGATAAATAACTCTAAATTGAGGCCACGTGGATGGTAATATGAAGCATCAGATTGGCAAGACTGACATTTTCCGCGACATGTCATGCGGGTGAGTTCCGATTTTTCCGACCGCCGTTTGGAACCCATCTAATTAAATGATAACCCTTGTATCTCAATCCGACGCGCGGGATGTTGGTTGGTATAGCGATTAATATACGGGTAGCGAACATTCAACAAATCTTATGCGCACGGTCATTTTGGTTTCAACATGTAGCACTCAAGAGCCACTTTATCTGTTATTAAGATACAAGTGATAGGTGCTTGAATTTACAATGTCGATGCCAGTCCGCCGTTCAACAGTGCAATGGAGCAATAGAAAACGTGAACTTAATTAGACGAACTAAATTGCCAGAGATTTTATTTTACAACAATTACAGAAGATTGATAACTGGGGACAATTCTGGGGATTTTCATCAGAGATATTGCGAACATGCTGAGCCGGTTATCAGAACATCAATGTAAAAACAGGAACCCATGACGGTCCGCGGAGGAAAAGAATAAGACACTACGGGAGATACATAATTACGACGGCCAATTAAAACATGCAGTAAAAAGACTATTTACTGATATAACGAGAAAAAGACGTTGTCGTAAAATAAAGTGTCTTTTGCCGTAGAGTGCACTGTTTCCCTTTGCATCAAATAATTTGAATAAACTAGGCTTCTATTTAGGACCACTTTATAAAAATACATCATTTATTTGCAATATGCTGAGTAAGACATCAAATATATTCATTGATGATAAAATATTATATCTATCAGGGTGACTCTTGGACGACAAGTAGTTTTGAAACAACATTTAAAGATACATGTATTAATGCACATGCTATTTAATCGTAGATCTGCAATGGATGCAGATTCCACTTTTGGTATTCGTATCAGCAATGGCCAAAGACACGCACGCATTTACCTGTCTTTTAAGCAATGGTCAGAAGATAACAATCTGTACCGACCGGAATGAGAGAACAGAGTCAGTTCCTGGGTCCTAATTATATACTACGCCCAGAACACAACGACGGAGTCTGCCAGGGGCGGGGGAGTGTAATCACTGAACCGGAGAAGGGGCCGCTGCGAACCACAATGTTCCGGGACCGAAACATCTGCCCTCGACCCTGCACGCTTTAGTACAAATGAACAACTCTGGATGGCCGAGTTAACGAGCGGATGACACTCGGCTAATGACCAATTCAGAATTATAAATGTCAAATGTAACTCGACACTTAATGTTCGAAATATTAATCCATTCTACCCAAAGGTCCTCACAATTTCAGATCCAATGTTTATGGGGTGCGGTAGAATGAGCAATAAGTGGAGTTTGTTCAGTTTATAGTAAATTTATACACATGTATTACAGTATTTTAAGTAGTGAGCTTTTGTCGAATGGATATTTCCTTTTTTTCACAAATGCATTTATCGGTCAAGTTGTGATGATAAACAAACATTTATTGTTTTCTATTTTTTATTTTAAAAAGAACCCAACTTATCAGTAATTTTACTGTCGATTCGCGAACATGCAGATGGGGAAAACTGGAAGTTATAGAGAATAGAAAGTTGTTTCAATTTCAAATCATTATTTGATACTTAATAATTTGTGAATTGATTTTTAAAACATTTAAAATATAGATTAAAAAATTTCTTAAATATATATGTTTGGACACAGATAAGAAGAACATTTTCCATGTTGTTGGGGTTTTTTTTTTGTCAAGGTATTAAGAGTCTCTTTTATAGAGTTGCTCTTTATAGAAACGAAGAGTGTCTGAAGTAAAGGTACATTCTAGAGGTACATCCGAACCTCACCTGATGCAGTACACCATCGCTAACCGCTTACGGTTGATCTGTTCTCAGGGAAAGTTTGAATTCCTTTGATAGTAAAAATGTGACAGAATGTGTACGCGAGTGAGAAAATTGCGTTGGTTAATTGCGGTTATTAGTGAGACCACGAGCTAGGGGTCTCACTTCTCCGTACTCTATCGGCCGATCTATCAAGCCCCTCACCCATTGTTCTAGGGTGACTCCCGAAACCAGAACCACCCTCCCGTCCACAAAGAGGGTAGTCATCCTGTCGGCTCCGTCTCCCCAGCCAAAGTCTTAATAAATATTTAGTAACTCGATCCCGCCATTTGTTTCCCCTTTTCTATCGATATTCCTTTTTTGCCAAAAGGGGTCATTCGGTACAATTGTGTTTTACCTTTCTTAATACCGCATGCCTTAGACGCATTCTATTGCGAAACGTCGGGTGCATACAAGAGCCGTTTCATAATATTACCCATATTAAAGAAACTTACCAAAGATTTAGTTCCGACATATCTATAATATATTTTATTTTAATACTTGCAATCAAATTAAATGTTGTTAGAAAGGTAATTGAGGTTAAGCATTGTTTAAAGGAAATGCTTTGATATTGGCTGAAAATAAAACTGACACACCATGTCCTATATATCGTTAAAAATGACTAGAACAAATTTTTGATGTACGAAAATCTGCAATACCCCAGTGGTTGTCTCATGCAAATCATGTGATAATATACGTGTACATATCAAATAAGTTTTACACCCCTCCTTGTACCATACATGACAACAATTTAAAAAAGGAAATTACACTAAATAAACATCGTTTCATTCACTGTATAAATGATTGAAAACAATGATTTAATTTCGCTGGTTATATGGAATATATAGTCCGATTATTTTGTTCGTTTTGTGAATACTTCAAATCTTTAAAATAATTTTTTAATCCGTGTAAGTGAATGCAAGACTAAATACGGTTAACATGTTATATATTTAAGCAGGGACGTATATTACGTATATATACGTCCCTGATTTAAGACGAGATGCATCTCCTTAAACAAATAGAGAATATAAATGTCATATTGTAAATGTTGAATTGATTGGGTGGCAGTAAATACAATCTGAACAACAAGACAGTTGTAAATTTTGTATTTACTGCCACCCGGTCAATTCAAAATTTACAGCGTAACATAAATGTCAGAATGTCGATAATTGCAGTATATTAAAACATGGAAAGTTCAAAATGAACGTAGAGGAATTACAAACAATTATATTAGATTCTACAAGGCAAAGTACATTTTAAAAAAATGCTAGAAATTTCCATGTTCATGAAAGTGTTATTTCATAAAAAATTAGATTTTATAAGCCCATATATTTACTACAATATGCCAATTTTTGGCGGGAAAATGCTTTTTAAAAAAAAAAATATTAACCTTGGACCAAACCACGTGGTAAACATTTAAAAAAATTTCATTATTTGGTCACTTTTTACAATCTTTTTCATATATATATAAGAAATAAAAATACATCCCTACTAAGACTACAGCATCGGGCATGTTAATTTTATAAATGACTTAAATACATTTCTAACCAAGTAACTGGAATCAATAATTTATCTCTAATACCGGTTATTATATTTTCTTAGGAACTATATTGCAAATAACTCTTCTGACGCAATACCAAATAATAAATTGACCACTGAATTAACGAAAGACCCTTGATTATCTTAGCCGCGGTTAATTTATGTCAAATATCCAGCAGCGGTCCAGTGTGTTTTAGTGTGGGCCCAAAAAATGTTTTGTAAAGTAAATAAAGGGTTTCTCTTTTTTTTTTCAAAATCATTTTCTAATTTTTTATTTCGTCCTAACGATATAAGTACAATCTAAAAAAAAATAATTGCTTTAATTTCAGCTCTACTTAAACATAAAAACCGGACATAGGGAAAAGTAATGCAAATTATTTGATAAATACATATACAAATTAATTTCATTAATATAATGTGTAATACGCGTAAATGTAAGTCAAAACAGACTATATACAGGTGACCACTCAGTTGTGAAAATCCTAATTTTGGCCAGGTGGGAATAAGATATTCTGAGTTTTGGCTAAGTGGGAATAAACCCTGAGAAGGTGGTACATGTATGTCAGTCATAAAATTTCATAACATTCAGAACAAGGATATTTCTTTTTAAATCAGAAGATAGGTGAATAACACATGTTAAATGCGAGAATTAAAAAAATATTTTTCGTTTTCTGTATTATTTTTCTATTATGTTTCATGATATTGAAACAAATAACCCTACTTTTTGATGACTAAAATGTCGGGTTCAGCTTTGTTTTGATGCTCTTTCCTTTATGATCTAGTAAATATTTTCCATATATGAAATGTAATTTGCTGAGTGATTCAATTACACAATGTTTTTACCGGTATTTGTCTTGAACGCGACGTTTTATTTATTGAAGTGCGTTACAAAACAACTTTTAAAGCGAGAGACGATCAGCAATATAAACTTTGTATCTAACAATGTGTGATGAATTATCCAACGGTCAAGGAATGGCGTGCATACATGTGCATGTATAACCTACAATGAAAAAGTCTTGACCAAATCTTAGTGTTAACAAAATTGCAATAAGCAAGGGATGCTATAAAATTTAATTTTTACCCAATTATAATCTTGAAACGATGACGATTAAGAACTAATATAAAAGACAGTGTGATGATAAACTGATAGAGAAAAAAAATTGATTTTGTGGCATATATTAAAAAAATATTCCAAAATCCTAAGATTTCAATTTGAATTCTAATCCGAAAATACATCGGATCGACCTAAAATGTTAGAATAAACAGAAATAAACAGAAAAAAGCTTCCGTGTTCCTTACTTTGTAACCATCTCTCTGTAACAAAAATCTTAGAATGATATAACTACACTGCACATGCAAGCCATGCGAAGTTTTTTTTTTCCTTATTAATTTCTTTTAAATAGCTTTGTCATGAAACTCTAGCATGTCGTAAATCTAAACCTACTGTAATCATATTGATCCAGTCGGGAGATTGATGGAATATCAAAAAGAAAACATTGGCTTTTTTATGTGGTTGTTATGCAGAGCTTCGTGTCTTCCTACCATTTCGCCCCAAACGCCGGAAGTCACGGCACGCTGCGCCGACGTCAGACTAAAACGTTCTCGGAAAATTGGCGCGAGGCCTGTTTCCGCCTTTAATTGATTTTGTGATTATTTCATTAATTGGCGTAATTGAAATCTTTGAATGTGAAATAAATTGTTCAAGAGAAATGTAAATCTAGACCCACCCCTTGATTTATCCCGAAAACTCGGCGCTCGTGGACAGAGATGGAGGGAGGAAAAACGCCTCCGGCTACAAAATCCATTTTAAAATTGACTGCAAAGAAAAATGATAGATTCTCTGTGTTTCCGAAACAAGTATTAGAAAGCTATTTTGGAAAATTAAGAGAATTATTAAACTCCTCTTTTTCTTAATTTTTTTGGACGGCTACTTTTGCCCTTGTAATAAAAAGGTTAAGAAAAGCAATCGTCAAAATATATACTTGAGGAAAAATCTAGCGAATTAAAAGTTGGATGTTGCTTTAATTTTGTGAAAAAAGCTGACCAAAGTACTTTTATATAATGCCTGTCTTCGAAAATGGTTTTCCTGATCGAAGAACAGATCATGTTTTTTAATTTTGCTAATACTGTTCAATATACTGTCTTATCTTTAGGTCATGATGACATCGTCTTTTCGTTATGGAATGTCGTGATGTATATGATTTAGGGGAGAAAAAAAATCCCATCGAACGTCAAGAAAGCGTATTGTGTAAAGTGTATCAAACTTTCTCAGCATACTCCTACGGACCATTGAAATTTTGAATTGAAATTGCATTTGTAAACTTTAAATTAACAATGAACCGATAATTACCAAAGTCAAAGGAATGCAATGGAATCATCGGGGGCAAAGGTTAGGGCTGTAATTGCAAGGGTGATCATCTTTCTAACGTATCCCATTTCTCCAGTGTCGTCTTGTACAGTTTCTTATCAGCTCGATCTTTTTATTTATTCATTGCATTATCTACTTCTAATTGTATTCAATCTGTTTCATATTCTTTATAAACATCATTCACTCGCGGTAATTACAGCTACCAAAAAAAATCACCGGATCTCCAAAAAAAAAAGTTCCTCAAAAAATGTATTGAAAATTATGATTTCTCATTGTTGATCGACAAAAGTCAAATCATTTGAAAGTAATCCAATATGAAAATACCCTTCTTGCGTTTCACAAATGAATTTTAAAAAGAACAAATACGATTTCAGATGTCCAAATAATTGATTTCTGATGATTGCTTTCAAAGGGGCACGGGAAATGACTTAGCACTAACATGCTATGCTAGTCTCTATCTATCTTACAGACAACTTAATTGATATGATTGAGTTCTCCTTTGACATTCAGCAGATCTGGTTTTGTCAAAGTTAAATAAGACCCTTATCTTTGAACGTGACATAAGATGGGCAATCAGGTTATATGTATTGAGAATTCTAATAAAAGATCGCAGTAAAAAGATAAACAAATTTTATTACTGTTAATGTTGTTGTTTTTTTAAACATTAAAATAATATTAGCTCATTGAGTGAAATTAATAAGAGAATTATTATGACAAAACTAAAAAAAACAAAGAAAAAGAAATTTTTAGAAACTATTTTAGGTATATTGGTGACTTTTAGAATAAATGAAGAAACCAAGGAAAGAGACTTTGAAAAACTCCTTTATGTGGGCCTCCCTTTGATCGAAAACAATATTGAAAAAAAAGTTTTCTCTCTAGTTCTCATACAGCCTTCATACAAATTACAGGTTAGGGGGATATACATAGTCAACTGCTGTCAGAAGCCAGAAATCTCAAGATGTTTATTACACCACTAAAAACTGTCGGATTTCAAGCCCTTTTTGTTTCCATCTTGGAACAGAAGTTGACTTTCGGCCATTCTCACGCCTTCCCAATGCTTTAAAGGATCAGTTACACGCAATTCTTTTCCTTTCCATCGGAGAATAGAGAGAAGAGAGGATCCCGTTTAGGTTTGATAAGGTATTCATATAAAATGTTCTCGCAAACAACGGGCAATGAATATTGTCATCTGCAACAGAGACCTGAAATGGGAAAGAGAAATTAAAAAAAAAACAACCCACATAATATCATGATTTTATTCTAAGATAAATGAAATTCACAATAAAAAAAAAATAAGTAAACAACAAAATATTACTTTTTATCTTGGAGAGGGTCTACATGAGCTTTCTCTGTTAGCCAGTCCATTTGATTACTCAATAAAATATGTTTTAAATTAAATTTAAATTAAAAATTATTTCGATTTTAGTGGAAACAGTGTCAAGGGTTGAAAAAAAAGAAGTAAATGACAAAAATTTATTATGATCTAACAGTTCATGACATCCAAGATTAGATCATGCAGTGATTAAATCTTGCAAGGATTTTGACATTAAAACTTGCTAATGAACTATACACGATTTTCAAATACAAATTAAAAGTGTAAATGAATTGTTCACGTTTAGAGGCAAATGACAAACAACATGGGTTTGTTATAAGAAGTGCATTAGGTTGAAACGTCTTAGCAACTATTTGTATAATTTTTCTATTCAATGGTAAAGACCTAGTAAGTTGTCAGAACTTGTGTCCAAACCATTTGTATATGTATTTTATATATATGTATACAATAAAATATGTTCAAAT
The DNA here is from genome assembly GCF_025612915.1 of Magallana angulata. NCBI lineage: Eukaryota > Metazoa > Mollusca > Bivalvia > Ostreida > Ostreidae > Magallana > Magallana angulata. The sequence continues at coordinate 30,409,089 of NC_069111.1, read as the reverse complement.
CAAAAAGCAACTATTTTATCCTTAAAATCTCTCATTAAAATAACAACTTATAGTCATATACATCATTGTGTAGTAAAAGCACCAACTTCGTGCAATAAGGAGTCTTAGAACTGCTTTTAATTTACACTTATTAAAAATAACAGTTGTCATATTGAGGGACAATTATATTCATAATGATGTAGGTATATTTTAGATTATTGAACTTATAATCGATTACAGTACAGTATATGGTAAAAGATTTTTTTAATTATATGAATAATTCAATACTGAATATATATATATATATATATATATATATATATATATATATATATATATATATATATATATATATATATATATATATATATATATAATCCAAAAAGAGTGAAAGGTGATATCACACAGTATAAATAATCAAAAAAGAAAAAGAAAATGAACAGTTCCAAAGTTTCTATTCACTACCGCTTTCTGGATTTTCAGAAAATCCATAAAGTGCTAGTGAATAGAAACTTTGGAACTGTTCATTTTCTTTTTCTTTTCTGATTATATATATATGGAAATGGATAAAACCCAATTATAAAATTTTTGAAGTCTTTTAAAATACTATATATAATTATGATACTTCACAACGTTTTTGCATGTGGTTTTACGATTCATGATATTATTTCAACATATTTAATTCGTTTTAGAAATGAACTTAATCATGCTAAATATTTTCATCTTGTACAATTACTGTTGCAATCGCGGCATCTAAATTAACAAAAAATGAGCGCTCTGTCCGCTGGAGGAAATGTTTGCCAGTTAATTGCCATTTAGAGTCATTTAACTATAATCACATATCATTCCCTCCCTCCTCTCTCTCTCTCTCCCTCTTTCTTTCTGTTTTTTTTTTCATTCAACTACCGGAGAATATTTGCCAAGGGAAAAACCATAGTGAATTCATTTGATACAAAATGTTGCATATATAATATAAAAAATATATTATTATCGATAAATATATATAACATACGAAAAAATGTTCAAATGAAGATAACAAAATAGTCCAAAAATATCAATCAATTATTAGCAACTTTTACAAACATGATAATATAAATATATATAGGAAGTTTAAAACAATGAAACAGTGATTTGACACAAGAACAAGTTCTGCGGCAAGCAGGTAAAGGTAATATTTTGGAAACAAACAATGCTGTATTCTTGTACTGCCGACAAAAATGGTAAATAGGCCCACGAAGAGCCGTAGCTTTTTTGTATGGTTCATTACATGTATTTGACATTATAGATCTAATATATCTTTAAAAGGATTAAAAACGATTTGTTATTTTTTAGATTTATATTAGATTATTTTCTATGAAATAGTCTTATATGTTTACACTTGGCATATGCTTTTTGCAATCAAATAAATACCAGGTATGAGCAAACCATGTTTGTTTTTTTTTTTCTTATTGGATATACATAAAATGCAACTTTGAACAACCAAAGCTATCACATATATAATGTCATTGATTAAACTTGGAGAGAATCTTTGATAAAACTTGTTCAAACTTTGGCTAATTGTAAGAATTATCAATCAGTGATTTAAAAAAAAAAGAAGAATTTGAATCCAGACTGTTCGTTGAGAACATTTTGAGCAATGTCTATATATTATAACATTGACATTTGTAACTCATTACGTAGCGTGTTTTTCATTTAAGGGGGCTGACTTAAGTTTTCATTGCGCATGTTTCTGCGCATTTTAGTAAACAATTTTCTTCAAATTTACAAACTGTTTAATAAAGGTCCTATTCGTTCTTCAATTTTTAATCACATGTAGTTATGAATGATACTATGTTGTAGATTTTTCTGTTTGATGATTATATTGCATTTTTGTTTTTATACAAAGTGTTCTAATTTCTTAGTCATCAAACCAATAAACAACTTTGTTTAAATATAAATGAAATTTTCGTGGTATTCGTGGATATCCATCTCCCACAAATTTAAATCCTCCACGAAAACATATTTTGAAAGAGTTTCTTTTTTTTTACTGAAACTGAGAACCGACGTTTCCACGAAATTACATCCCCATGATGCAGCAAAAAACCAACAATCCACGAAAATTGGCGCCCACTAATTTAAATGATTCCACAGTATTTGAAATCTGTTGACAAAATCAAGCGCTAGAATGCTTTTAGGAATGGTATACTTATAACTGTTTTTGGTCTAACTAATTTGCCTCGTATGTTCGTATTAATGTCCAGGAATGTCACTTATGCAGAGATATACAGACAATACCAAATGCAACATTTCAAATCAGACTTTGATTTCTCTAGGCTGCTCGTATAAAATTGCAAGATATATATCTTGTCAACCTACGACTTTTTGTCAGCTAATGGCCACAAATACATGCAGGGATGAAAAGTACCACACTTAAACAAGATTTTATTGAAATAAGGAACTTTTTAGTATCTTCATCATATATGCGGCAAAATTTAATTATCAATTTTCATGCAAGTAATCATGCCTGTTGTGTACCTACATATGTTGCAGTAAACAATTTCGGATATTAATCATAATTTGTTGCAACCTTATCTTCATTAATTGTTACCGATTCGTAAGACAAATGTGAAAAAATTGACAAAACGTGCGTAGACAGTTAAATTCGTACACATATACATACATACATGCATGTGTGGGTGGTCTTCTTTCTCTCTCTTTTTTTTAAAATTCAGTTAAATATCACCGTTTATTGAATCAATTTCCCCCTTACATTGTTTAAATAACACGTGTATTACATCATGTAATTACGTCATGTACTTTTAATGGTTCAATGCATCTTACTTTGTTCTGAAGGTTTTTAGATAGAACTTGATCGCCAGGTGAGCACAACTCTAATGATGCTGCTGATGCTGTCTAGTTAATTAGATAACGATTCTAAAATGGATTATGTTAAGTGCAATTCATATTTAGATCTATTATGCTGAAATACATATAAAAATCTATGAATACGCAGTAAATACTCTATGTGTTCCGCTTTGTTAAGGACAGACTTGCATAAATCCTCCCAAAAAAGACGATTCTTTCAGCCAAAGCCAATAATGAAATGTCATTTATTAGCTTAAACACGAAACCAATATCAGTCCACAAGAAAGATGCTCTTTTCCGCTAGACTCACGCAAACAATCATTTCTTTTAATATTTTTCATTAATTTTGTCCAATATTCACTCTATAATAACAAGTTAGGTGGAAAATAGCAGTTCATTAGGGCCCTGTAATTGATACCCTCCCATCAAGGATCGCATCCAGAAAGACGACTGCGTCAGTGGTCGTTATATTAAGATAACATTATTCATGACAGTCACTAGGACAAGGGTCGCTTAGATCACACAGAGAAATAAAAGAAGGGATTTTTGAGGGAATACACGTGGCCGCTTATGACATATTTAAAACTAAATTCACTAACGACAAAACTAGGACCGAGAAATGAATGGACCGTCGATACAATTATCATTAGAACACGTAATTCATTTTGACATGATGCAATTTTTGTGACTTTATATTCGTGTTATCCCTGTCTGGACGTCGGGGAGAGAGTGTGGCCATAGAAAACACGACAATTGCACAGTAAATCAACCGATCGTCATCAATTTCATATTTTCAGAATTATTTATAACCATAGCGCTTGCAGTTCTAAAGTGGGTTTTATACAGTCATTTATTCCTATTTTTTCTCTTTCTATCATTTTTTGTAGCAGCTCTTTTAACTTATAAATGAAAGAATATAAGTCAAATACAGACCAATTACAAATAACAATAATATGTAATGTGATTATTTGGGATTTCAGAAAATTAAAGGTTGAACTGAGGTAAACAAACCATTAAAACACATTCATTTACAAAATATCAAATTTGAATTTGTGAAAAAAAAAATGTATTCTCATGTAAACATTTTTTATTGAACAAATTAAATAAAGGTAGGGAAGCAAATGTAACCTTTTCTTGTATAAGTAAAAGTCAAGACAATGAGTTGTGCTTGTACAGCATAAAATACTTACTAGTATTTATTATATGCTTAATAAGATACATATATAGAGGTAAATAAAACAACAGTCTCAACCAAAATGTACATTTTCATGATTTGATATATAGATTAAAAAATGATTTACTAAACTGTTCAAGTCCTTTGTTGTGAAACAGAAGTATATTTTATGACATTAAAAAGTCAACTTTAAAATCTTATCAAGATTAAGTAAAATGAGCAACAGTGCAACACAAAAATATTCACAATTTTTTTTTCAATAGATATCAACTGACTCTCCTTAAAAGAGTGTTAAGATAATATGCAATACCAATTTTGTTAAAATAATTTGTATGTATATTTTTCGTTTGAAATGGAAAAATGGACATTTCATTACTTAAAACAAACCTGCTCAGTAAGCGGTAAGGTCACTAGCTTTGTTATGCAATTGAAAAATGGAATCTACAACATTCTGTCGAATAATTGGGCCAATGTCAAGGTATGATTTTTACATCTGCTTAAGTCAAAGTTTCATAAAATTCCATTTATGTCAATTGAAAGACCATTCCTTTAAAAGTTTATATGATCTTTCTTGTTTTTAGTGTGTCTTATATGTGACAGGTAAGATATTAACCTTTAGTTTTTTTTCCTTCGGTGATAATTTTAAAAAAAAATTCCCTCATTAATTTTTTTATAGAAAGGAAATATCTAACCTGACAAATGAGATACATAAGATACAAAAATGGTCATGTACTCTTTAAACAATGGTCTATCATACGATCTATTTTGATTCTCTGGAAACTGCACCTTAGACGGGTTCTAAAATACCATAATAACTTTTGTCTGGCAAATCGATTCTACACAGTGTTATATCCCGAAATGTTAAACATTTATAAGTATACTTGTAAGAACTATTTATTGTATGTACTTTTTAGAACTTTACGTATGTCTAGTATAAAAAGAACTTTTAAATACGTAAATATTAAACAAATGCATTTACTGGTAAGAACTACATATATTGTATAAACTTGTTAATACTATTTGTATGTTTATAGATGTTACGTTGTAGTGTAAGAAGAAAAATATGTACACATAGTGGCTATATATCGTCCTCAAGCCTTCAAAAACTGGCGACATGTACAATTGACAAATTTAATGTGTAAACATCTAAAACCAACACGTTTAAGAAATAATACACTTGTCAGATTGCAACGGACCCAGGTGATCGAAATATGCTGATGCCAATACAGTAGCATTGACAGTTTCTCCATATGGCGTTCATCATTGAACATTTCTTTTAAAATCAGATAAGGATATACATGAAAGATAAAAAAAAAACTGTCACTAATTTTTTTTTTAGAAACATTAGTTGTTTTATATCGAAAGAAAACACAATTTAGGTTTTTAACTTTTTACAATGTTTCATTGCATGTATGTGTTTTAAGGATGAAATGCTTGTATACTTCTGTAAGTAGTCTTGTTAAATATGGAAATGACTGTTATATAACTGCCTACCATGTAAATAAAAAAGAAAATGTCAAGGGCAAATTATAATAAGATAATACATGTAGACTTTATCTAACGATTAAAGGAAAATGTTTATTATTCTTTAAATGTCTTTGGATGAATAAAAAGGTCAAAGTTGTTTTAAGAATGCTTCTCACATCTTAAGAAAAACATAATTACCACTAACTGAAAAATATCTCACGTGGTTGTATCGAATTGTTAAAATTCAGAGTTAACAGTTTATACGTAATAGTGAAATTGGCTGTAAACAGAAAAAAGCATATTAAAAAAGACCCTTCTTCATCATTGATATTACAATTTGAAAAATTTATACTGTGTTCCGTATATAGTAATTCTAACAATCTCTCTCTCTCTCTCTCTCTATTGATAACAGTAGACTGCTAATTGAGGAATTATAACAACTCTCTCTCTCTCTGTCTCTCTCTCTCTCTCTCTCTCTCTCTCTCTCCATTGATAACAATAGACAGCTAATTGAGGAATTTATTTTCACTCTTCATCACTTTTGGGAATTCGAGTGCAATTGCGATTAGCTTGATCAACCATGAATTGACAGGCTGCGACCATATGTGCTTTTGATCCAAGAAAGCAAGGTTGATGAGCAAAAATACTAGTCTTCTACTGTTATTACAAAAAAAAGTGAACGAGGAGATTATTCCCTAATTGTTTGATACAAATATCACCACTGATTTTTATCTTAAACGAATCTTCGACAAATATTCCCTGGGAACAACCGAGCACAGTATCTCTGACATTTCCTAAAACTTGTTATAACCATCGTATAATTGCACAAATAAATTGCAAACTTCAATTTGTGAGTTCGTAATTGTTTTTAAATTTCTACTTAACTATGTGAAATTTATGATCATTGTGAACATTAAGTCATTAAACGGGATGCTGCAAATGTCAGCTCTACTTGAAAATAAAAGTCACTTTGTATGTTTAATCTTATTTTTATGATAAGTTTACACGTTGACACAGAGTGCTTCCTATGAGTTTCAGAATCTGCACTTCCTTCCATTCTTATATTTTTAAATTTCAAATCTATAAAAATATCTCTGTTTCCAGAATAAAATTTATTTACTGATATAACAGTTACCTATTCGAAAATATAAAATAATAAGCAATATCAAATAAAAACTATAAAGCAATTATGTATATGTATATGCTTCATGTATGCAAAACGGTTTATTAATAAAAATGTCTTTAGTTTTCCCTGTCAAAGAAAGATGCTGAAATCAAAATAAAAAAAATATTTTCAAATTTGCTTTAGATTGATCTAATATTCTATGTAAATGTAAATAACACATTTTACGTGATATAAAAGTAGGCAACTAATTAAATCCATAAATTTGTTTACTACTATTATGTAACTTATAAAATACTGAAATACTGTTCTTCGTTATTCATTTTTGTTTTGAAAATTATGAAAATTAAGATTGAATAACAATGTGTGAATGCATTCAATTTTTTAAAGCTATATTTGATTGTAAAAAATGTATACAATGTGATATAGTTAAACCAAAGTTATTGAATTCAAAGACATTTAATAAAGATTGTATTAATTTGAATAATAATGATAAAAATTGATTATACAAAATTGGAATGTAAGTAAGTCTATACAATTATCTGCAAAATTTTCTCTTATAAGATGATTGTTTGTCTTCAAAAACAAAGGAAAATCACATGTCGTTATTTTACTGACCTTTTCTGTAATTTCTTAAGATCTATGTTGTAAAACATTACAATAAAAACACATTTAAAGAAAGTGTATGTTTCTCATATTTTTATCATTACATATTTTATTTATTGAATTGGTGAGATTTTGTTCTTACATAAATCAGACCGTTCTAACTGTCTCTATTTATAACTTTATTTTGGGAGGAAGATATGGGAGATCCAAATATTTTCTTTTCTCATTCTTAATCGTTTTAAAATACTCACCAAATAGGTTAACCGTGTCAAAATGTACACGAAATAAAATGTAAAGAATCTTTATCTATTAGTTTTCATCGTTTAAACCACTTTATTTTCTTAAATAGGATTATTAAAAGTGTCCATACATTTTATGATGTCTATAATTCTTCAAAATTTCACACTATGCTTTTTTGAAATATAAGTAAAAGAATGTAATAATAGTAATACAATCATTTTAAGTATTTTAAAGAAATTAAATAAAAAAAAAAATTAAGTGAATTTCGTCTAAATAATTATTAGTAGATTCAACATATACAGTCTGAAATATTGTAAACACTCTTTTTTTCAATGCTCATGTGTAGTAAATGTAAATAATTTTTAGATGATTTATTTCTTAAAAACGTAATGAGTTCATGTTTGGCTAGAAAACGTTTTGTAGAAAGCACGACAAAACATTAGTTTTATTTCTTATTGTATTATGCACTTATTAGCATCGTTGGTTCGTTTTCCAAGTTTCTAGAAGGAAAACAATTTTTAGGACACTTTTTCCGAAGTGACAAATTCTATTTTACCTATGATAAATTAATATTGATTAATATATGCACAAAACAGATTTAAAAGAAAATTAACAAGAAGAATTTAAACAACTTCTTTTTCATTTTTCCGGAGAAAAGCTGGAGTTAAGACAAATATTGTAAGTAGAATGGAGCTTAAAGATGTACTTAAAGTATGATTTAAGGTATTTAATTGTACAAATTATACTGTTTATTGGTTGATGTAAAAAGTTTTACTTATAACATTTCCTGTAATCGTTTTATAGAGAAAATTAAGCTTATTGAAAACGAAATCAGTACTTTTCGTAATGGTGAATATAAAGCTATTCTACAAGTATCTTTCATATGAAAAGATGTATTTTATATTTGGAATGAAACGGTATAATCCTCCATATTTACAATACTACTCGAGGATTTGCAGGTTTGAAGGGTTGAAACATGTACACACTTCAATGTTCAATACGCTAAACTATATATTTAATTGATTGTTTAAAATGTGGAAAAATCGAAATATACATAAAATAATAGATATTTGTATATAATTATTTTGAAAATCTTTATGTTAACATTGTTCATCCCAATAGGAAACAGCGGATGAATATACATGTATTAGAAGTGTAATTAATAATATTACTTCTTTATGTACATTCGTTTAATAAACGTAGTATTTTTTTTATGCTGTGTCACATATTTTGTAAATATTCTTAAAATGTGCTTTGTATAAAATTTACATTGTATATGATGGTAACAATGGTAAGTTAAAGTTTGCGAATGACAATAAATACAGTTTATATGATTGCCATATGTGATTGCCTGAGCAATAACAATATTGAAAAATAGAATTATGATATTTTTTACATGTATTTTGAATAACTCTTTTCAAATATGCGTACAATGTATTGACAATGGGAATATTTGAAGCAATATGAGCTGTATTTTTTAGAAGTTTATTTTGCTGTAAAAACCTGCTACATGTAGTATGCTAAGCCTGCATGGAACAAACTTTTATGATAAACAAGATTTGAAAAAGTAAGGCTAACAGAAATTAAAAACCATTATATTCGTAAGAAAAAAAATCTGCATGAAAATTGCAGCTAATAATGCTTTGAAAGGAACAAATTTTCGCATCTTAAAGGATTAAATTTATTGATGCATCCGTATTGTGGATTTATGACAAAAAAGTTTTCAAATTTTTTTGAATTTTTTTATAAAAGATTTAATTACCTCCTTGTAAAACATATTATATAGACATAAACACTATTTTCATTTACCAGTGTTGAAAAGTTTTGTTTGATACTTTAAAATAGTTTTGCCACGTTAAATCTGTAGACATGAAGTTTCTAACAGTACTCAGCCAAACTTTTTTTTTCTCTTTATAATAAAAGTTATACGAATGAACGTAATATATTAAATAAAAGTTGTTTTATTGGACAAAATAAACAGTTCATTGCTATTATCACCTTTAATTTGTCTACAAATATTGTTATACATGTATATATATTTTTGGTGAATCACACGACTAAATAAAAAATAATAATAGTATAACTGGCCGCCTGTTGAAAACCCTAGGTAAACCAATGCAGTTTTTAGTTTCGTTTTAACAATAAATTGTACAATTCGTTTCTTGTAAATAAATTTATGGTCTAAATGATAAAAAATCGAAGGTTTCATCATATCAAACTTCACAGATAAAAGCAAAGAAGTTACCAAATATTACGGGGGCTGGATGGTCAACGAATCAACAATCAGATCAGCCTCAACTTTGGCAACTGATATTTTTGGCCAAATATTTACAATAAGTAGAGAAAAAATCTAAAAATTTTGGCTTTAAAATTTGAGCAATTCCCTATATCTTTATACAGAGTTTTCTCTATAAGGAGGTAAATATAGCCTTTAAAAAAACCCACTACTATAGAGCCCTCTTAATTTTATTGTTATATATAAAGTAAAGTACATAATGTTTGTGTACATATATACTGTTACCATTTTAAAGCATTTTAAACATTTGACAACAAATTCTTGGACGGGAGCTTGGATGCAGTATGGAGGAACAAAGCATACGGCAGATTTGGGGAGGAGTCTTTATACAAATGCTGACATGTATTAACCCTGATATCAATAACTACTTTCCCTTATTTCAATGTAGACGTATTATTAATCAACATATCACTATAAATATTGTACTTCAGAATTAGATTATGTGCTCCATAAAGGAACCGAGAAGAAAATAAGTTTAATGTTATATTTTTCCCCACCAGGACAGGTTTTCAAGAAAACAGTTAATAAACAAAACAAAATTGGCCCAGCAGATACCGAAAGCATTCAATTTACCTTAACTTAATATCACACAAGTAATCCCAAAGGTAAATTTGATTCCATCAATATAGATATTCCAATAACACATCGGCGTTATCCCATATGAGCAAATAGAACACAACAAATCGAGATTAATCCTTCTCTGGTCTCTGAATTAACTCCATTGTATTCTCCAAGTCCTCTCCTGGGAATCCAACTAATTCCAAGAAAATTTATTGCTCTTATATACCTAAAACGTTAGCTTAAATCACCTTTTTCCAGAAATACAGTTATTATAAAGACGAGGAAACTACATCTTGTGAGCTTTATATGTGACATTTTGCAGTTCTAGATAGTAATTTCCAATGGATTGCAACCCTGTATTATTATCATTACCGAGTAACTCTGTAATTTCAAATAATTATGTGCAAAATCAAAAAATAAGTACCCTATTTAATAATCAGAATCGAAGGACTCGATCAAATTAGCCATTATCGATTACCGGCAAAGAACAATTTTATGTAAAGTTTTATTCATGAAATCTTTGGAGGTGTACTATAGATCTTACATGCATTTGAAGGGAAATCTTGGTTAAAACAGAAGAAATATGGCCTAATAATAACCAAAAATTGGCGCTATTCCGATGTCAAATGACGTTGTTATGTGCTATTTTCCACTGTATGCAGTTTCCTGTATTTATTCTTCTGTGTCAATAATTATGATATATGAGTGGAGCTTTCAGTCTCTACAGCTCAAAATTCCGCCGATCGAATTGATACTGAAATGGAACAGAAAGCCTGTAATTATTTCTCTTTATTTCGTACAAAAAGACAAAACGCGAATTTCGCCTTAAGGAATCGATGCTCCTAGGGTCATGTTATCTGGAAAGTTACGATTTTTTTCTAAGATGCAAAAATATTCGCGACTGGCGTTTCAATGTTTTACATAATAATTCATCGACGAAGCCCCAATCTAATTATAAAAAAAAACATTTTGAATAAAAAGATTTAGACACAGTACGCTGAGTCAAATTTCGTCCTTGGGAAAAAGAATTAAAAGCATCAAATTGCATTTATCGTTGATTTGTTTTACACACGTTTCTTTCAAAATTTGTTGACAAATATGTAAAACCTTCGTGATACTGCACCCAATTTATGAATGTGATGAGAGCAGACGAAATGGATTCAAATAGAAGTTGCAAATCCAATTCCACGGATAATTTTTAAATTGAATTTGTAATTGTTAAGTATTTAGGAAATAGTCACTATGTTTGAAAAGATACATGGATTATCAATAATCTAGCAAGACAACGAATAAATACAATTAGAAATAAAAAATCAAATAAAAAACATCATCATTACCATTGCCTTCATCATCTGAAGCCATGTTCTGGTAGACAGCTGTCATGTTGTAAATTTTGAATTTACTGGGTGGGTGTAAATACAAAATTTACATTGTCATGTTGTAATTTTTGTATTTACACCCATCCAGTATATTCAAAATTTACAACATGACACAGCTATACAATGAAGCTGTCTCGAGATGGGAGAGGATCGTACATGTTGGCCGAGGTTGGACGATGCTTCGTCATGATTTTCTCTGCTTATGGAAATTTTTCATATTTAGGATTGAATAAATTGAATTGAATTGGACCTGATTTTTTTTTTTTCAAAGTAATCTCTAGCCTTTTTCAAGTAAATATCATTACTTCGAAGGCCCTTAAATGTTCACTCTGTTTTTTGTTGTTGTTTTTTTCTATATGTTTGGAATACAACATGCAGACAGTTTATGATAAAATTTTCTTTAAAAGTGTGGAGGATGAAGTTCAATTAGATAACGCAGTATCTTGTTCATAAACTTTGTTTTCAAACAAATCATGTTTATTACATTTATATGGTATGACTAATAGAAGCATGCAGGTTGGAAACCTTGCAACCTTGGCTTTACTTGATTCCCTTGAAAACAATACTGAATGAAATAATTCATTTTTAAAAACATGTATATGAATTGTATTTTAGAAGAATTGTATTAGTATATGTCATATATATATCTATATATAATGAAGTAAAACTTAATCACCTAACAGCATAAATGAACAGAACAGAAGCATTATAAATTATGACTTCGCACATTAGCCAGTAAGTATTCTTGGATTAATAAATATTAATGTTTATGTATTTTCGTTATAGATTATTGCATAAATACTTAAAATGCTACGACAATATCAACTTTTTAAGAAGTGAAAATGTGTAGTCATCTACTTTGGACAAATACAGAAATATTAAAATTAAACGCAAGAAGTGAGTAGAATTGGATATCTTTAATATTGATTGCACCGCTTTCTTGGAAAATCAATTTGTCAATAAAAATCTTTTTTGATATCATTTTACGTCAAAGCATTAGTCATCTATTACAAAATAGGGAGAAATATCAGATATTAAAAATGTACAAGCCCGCTTTTCATCTTTTCATTTTTATTTTTGTAAACCTAGAGGGAACTGTGATATTTCTGATCAAACGTAGTTCGAGCATTGGTTTTCATTTCTGCGACACATCTTTGTTTATTATCTACCCATCGCGTTTCCATTCAAACCGATTCCACAATGCGAATCAATTTAATTTTTTCAATGTATGCAAGTGCCCTCGTGCGTTTCCTGATATCATTAAACAAAGGTGTAAAAACGAAAAAGCAAGATAAACTTGAAGAATTGTTACATGATAACAAACCGCTTGTAAGGGACCCGCTTCTGTGATAAAACAAGACTAAGTCTTTTTTTGTTACACGCTCTCCCCCATTACACGCTGTTTTGCGATGAATGTTGGAGATAAATAACTCTTTATTAACTAAGACACTTACTCGTCAGACAGTTTTAAACAAAGTTCATGACTTCGTGGTAACCCTAACAAAAGACCGTGCAATCGAAACCGCACGTGTCAAGCAAGAGCCCTCGCTCGCCAAACTCGCACTATGCAGACGTCTAGAAACAATAGTTTGTGTCAAATTGCAAAGTTTTTTTTTCAACGATGTTTCATCTTATATTCATTTTTGTTAATTTAAAGCTGTATAATTTTCACAATTCTGATCTGTGAGCACATTTGTCTTTCGTTGTTTTTGCTTATTTTTGTGTGTTTCTTCTTCAGTCTTTTTCTTCATACCTCTTTTCCCAAAAGTCATTAAGATTTTAGTGTACATTTTAAAACGATTATGGGTCATGCAATTTGCATGTTAAATGTACACAAGGGAGCCACTATTCACCCCAGCGAACCCCCGCGCGCAGGGTATCAAATGGGATAACATGAAACACTTATACGGATACTTTGAAGTCTCAAAGGGGCGTTGACAAAGATTGACACCATATATCACTTGTTGTCTGCATTCTTACAAGTTATCTTGTAGCTTTTAAGACAGAGATGGGCCACGTGACTCAGTCAAATAACGGAACACGGATGGTTAGTTTTCCGTCTCTTTTCCTTGATTTTATGCACGTTTTCATTTCCGGTTTTGTAACTATGATTAAATGGCGCGGGTTGCACAGGAAATCGCGAAATATACCGCTGCCCACCTGAAATGATTTTTTTTTTCTCATTTTAAAGTGTTATCCTAATGAAAATTTGAATTTCGAGAAATCTTTACCTTGTGATTGTTAATCAGAAGTCGATTGGTTGTTGTTGTGATGAACATGAATAAAATGCTTTCTTTGACCAACCCAGGAACCGCATTCATGAAATAGCCAGTAAATTCGTTAGTTCCAGGGTTTTTTCTTCAGTGTTTGAATCGTTTATATCTTCTTACCCGGAACAACTGGAGAAAAATTCTCATAAGTTTTTTTTATTCGTAAAAAAGAGTCATAGAGTTTTATTTCAAAATTCATTTCAAGATATAATGCTTTTGATGGTTTTTGGCATGCAAAAAAATCACTTGGGACTTGGAATCAAGATAGCAACGTCATTTTGAAAAAACAAAATTGTCATGCATAGGGTCCTATATTTTGGCAGAGTTTTTCCTTTTTCGGAATCTTGCTAGTTAACAAGTTATGATTCAACAGATAATCAAATCCTTAAAAAATTTTTTATTCCATTATTGTGAAGATCCAATTTAAATTTAGCTATACTTGAGATGAGATTTAAGAAGGAAAAAAATCTCGGTTTTTGAACACAGATAAAAACAAATGCATTCAAAATGAACTGCGAATACACTTGTTTAATGAGATGCAAGTAGTTCTCATACATTGATAGCATACAGTCCCTTTAATACCCGCTTTGTGGAAGGAATTCTCTTTGATCAATTACAATGTGTTCTTCAAGTGTTACCGAGTGCGACAGAGTTTTTTTTTTTGTTTGAAAAAGCTAAGATTGTGTGTTCAAAGACATTTTTACCGCATTTTTTTCTTTTTTGCATCTGTAAAATATATATTTTTAGTGTCTTATATGTAGTGATGAGAAGGTTGTTATTGATTTTTGTTGTTGTTCATTTTTATATTTTACAGCATAGAGAAATCTGAAATATATCCCGGGGAAACAGCAGTCGGTGTTTAATCGTGATCAAAACATTACGGAAATTGAAACAAAAAATTGAATTAAAAGACATGAAAGCGGGTACATTAGTAGCCAGAGGGTTTTTGGTTGTTGCAAACTTCTCCATCGGTCTGTGTGAGGTTTGTGGGAAACGCTGAAATCGTTATGCAACACTACCTCGTGTGGCGCAAAGTCTTACAGCTTCCAAAGTTCATGCGCCGTAGGGAATCTGTCGTCTGTCAAACTTACAACTTTGGCTCTCGATCCCAACGGAAATTGCAGAGCGATTTTTTGAAAATTCTTTTATGTCATCTGAACAGATTTCTGAGATTTAAGGAGGAAATATTATTTATGAAAATTATATTTCAAACATTGAAATGCTGCACAATACACAATTTTGTGGTTTTGTATCGTAAAGTAATCATTCCTTGCATTGTTTGTTTTTTTAATTCAAGACATAAAAAAGCCTAAAAACATTCCTACGTTCTTTACACCTCCCCCGTTAAATGTATGACTAATCTAAGCATTGTGTTTTTAAGTAAAAGGGCATTGAGATTTTCTTAAAAACAATAAAAAAGGCATGTGGCAGGCGATCTGTGTTGTGATTTTCAAACGTGATATATCTTTTCGCCCTGTAGTCGATCCATTCTCCTCCCTTTTACAACGAGACGGAGTGACAGATCGAACACAAAACCAATAAACCCGCGAAAAACAATACCGACCACACACCCTATCGTCTGCTTCTGGACTATGGCGGTCCAGCTCCTCGGACCCCGCGCGACTGTCCGGAGCCAGCAGACGACCGTTAGGTGTCGAGTTGTCTGCGCGATGACTTCATTCCATGTACCTTTCTTTGGACGGTGCTGGGGAATGGCGCTGTGTCACATTGTGGGGACATCTCAGTTCGGTGTTAGCCCCGGGCGACTGGAGTGAAGAGATTGTATGACTCGTCATGAGTCCATTGTTGCACGCACCAGGAAAAGTGTCTTAGCATGTTATAGTGCGAAATACGACAGGAACCTGGCAACAGATCTTTACGTTTCTCTACGCCCATACGAGCATTCCATGAGGATATGCAATTCTTGTATAAACTTCGCTACTTTCACTATGAAAAGAGATTAAAATGTAAAAATCTACGCTCCGCGATTTTCAACGAATTCTTTCAAACAAGATCTATTTCTCTGACATTTCCAACAATAGGTTATCATGTAGCATCTCCAAAATCACCAAGCTACGGAAAAACTCCCATGCTTCAGAGCGCTTAGTTTATGTGAAGTTTGTTTACTTTGTTCTTATATTCATTTGAACATAGATCAAAAAGTCATAAAGGAAAGCCATTAGACTAGGCCAACAAATACTTCAAATCTTTATTTTCTTCCCTCGCTTCAATGAGCAGTCTAAATGAGAAAACCCAGTTAACCGATACAGACTTGGCAATCTCGGGGACGAACCCTCTTCTCTTGGCTGGTCCCAGTTCGGCGGCTGCAGCGTTATAAAGCAAATATTTACCTGGCGTTATTATGGAGAAAGCCATATTTCTATCATTTGGCTGAATAATCCACGGAGCGAGGAGATGTAGCGTTCGGCCCCTGTAGTTCGGTCGGGTGTCAGGTTCAAACTCCCAAATCTCTTGCCATTTGTTGTCCTAGATGGGGCGTGAGTCTTCTTCTTTAAGGACGGATACAGCTCATAAATATGAAGGAGAGAAAAAAAATCGCTAAATCATGAACCCAACGCGTTTTGGCTTAATTGTGGGATAATAATCCAGGGCTTCTCAAGGGGGATGGATCTATATTATTTAAACTCTGATTTATTAGATACCTGTTAAAAAATGAAGGGCTTTGTTTTGAAGTTATAATGCGACTTTTAAAAAATCTGTTTATCATTAGGATTTCCTCTTTTATTCCATTTAAAGCTAAAAATGATGTATTTCCAGGCTGTTATCAATTCAATCGACTCTTGTCATTTCATTTCAATAAAGTGATATTTTCTAAATAGAAATAAAAAAAGATAAGTGACAAGTGCGAATGGGATCTAAAAGAACCCGCTGTTGGTAAAAAATGAGGAGAAACTCAATTTCACGCTTTATAAATTGGTTTCTTGTTTTTAATATTTTAAACGAACTCTATTATCATGGAGGGAAAAAAAGTGGATCTTTTGTTACAAATCTTTGAATCCAAGTGTAAAGCAATTTTGTTCCATGTTCACCGTGATCCACAACAATTTCACGTGTCACCGCGGGTATAAGTTAATGGACACTGGTTATAATTGCTAATGAATGGATAATACACTAGTAGAGCTAATGAAGATTCCATCATACGAGTTATGCAATCGTTACCGTTTTAGTCAATTCTGTTCGTATGTAATTATTGCTCGTTCGAAATGAGATCATTTATTTACTTACTTAAATGAATAATAAATAATTCATTTTGGGTAATTTGGTATATTTTTAGAGTTGAACCTTCTATTACAATTTTTTTTAATAGTTCTGTTATACAGCTAGTGAAATCGTTAATAAACTAATTTAACCTGAATAGTTGTTTCTTTTTTCATTGTAACAAAGCTTTTTTTTTTCTTTGAATGTTTTTAAATTTTTATTTTTATTTTTAAAGTATTTGCAGAAATGAGTGAAGCTGGAGAAATCAGAATCACAAAATTCAACGCGAGTATTTTTTTCTTCATCTCAACAATACTTTCTTTGGAAAGCATTTGTAGGATATTAGCCATCCAGATTCAGACAAAGAAAAAATGACATTGCTAAAAGCTAGGGCACATTAAATTTGATACACTCGCAAAAATCCCAACATATGAGGCAACATATGATACCGAGCTAAACCCAGAGATTCAAAAGACTCTGCTTTTCGTTTTCAGACACTGCCATTGTTCTTGGACTGCCTTATTAAGAAAGGTTGAAAACGCCGTACAGAAGAACCAAAGGTAACAATTTCGTATCGATTCCAGTAGCAATGTAGGCAGCCTGCGTTCGGCTTCTGGCCCTTTGTTCAACAAGCTATAATTAAAGACCGGAAAGTATTCAAATTTGGTTAAGAAATCGTATTGACCGAGTCCCGAGATTGTATTGTACTGTGAATAAGAAATCAATTCACTTTCTGCAACGAATATTTGTTCAGGTTGTCAGAAGGTATTTTGTTTTGTTTTCAAATTTTACTTCGAGAGATTTGAAGGATGTTTGTGTGTATTTTATTTTATATGTATATAATCTTTACAAAAATTAACGAACTTTTTTTTCATGATTGAAGATTGAATATGATTATTATTGGGGAAAAAAGTGAAAAGTAATGGAGTATTTGAGTGGCTTTTTTTCTACATCATTCTTCATACCGAGAATTAAACTCTTTTTGAATGGGGTTTGCAGTTTTATTTTTTGTTTACATGCATATATAATGGATTAGTATTTGTGAAATCGAAATCATTAGAGAGAAAAAAATGACTTCGCTTACGTCTCTTGTTTTTTTTAGTTCAACATTTTGAAGGAAAAAAAATTGTCAAATGAATTTTAATGTCGAAAGAAAAGATGTAAATGAAATGACAATCAAAGGATACTGTTATAGTTTTCGTAAACTTAGTCGTTAAGTGTAAACCAATGATATTAACACTTAAAAGGTTGTTCGGTAACTGAGCTTTTAATTTGTCAAATATATTTTCCTTGTTTCTAGATTTATAAATGAAATTCAAATGTCAAGCAATAAGTTTTAACAGTTTGAAGATGATGTGGGCGTGTTGATAATTGTCTATATACATGTACTTAATAATATTCAGCATGCTCATAAACTATTGTTGACTTGTCAAATTAAAAAGCCGCGTGCAGTTCTTATAAATGTACAGTATATAGTTTAAATTCTAAGAATTTTAATTCTCTTTAAAATATAACACATTTGTCATTCGATTCTCGAGATATTGACAATACAGTGCATGAAAGAAAATAGAGAGTCTACAACATTTTCCAAGTTGAACGACTAATGAAAGTAACTGCAATTTATTTATTTTTTTTTTTTGGGGGGGGGGGGGGTATCCCTCGTTCAGCTGTTGTATAGTTCCCTTGAAAACAATTAAGAAATATATTTCTGATTTAAAATTATTTTATTAATTTAGTCACGGTTTCACCGTACGTATACATGCAAATTACATTAGATAAAATTTTTATACAGTCAACATATCAATGTAATTGATGAAATGTGACAATGGATGTCTAAGAAGAAAAAAATAAGTAAAAATTTTCGCTAAAAACAAAGGAAAATTTATACAAAGGGACCATATAACGCTAAAAGAATATAGGACGAATTGAACAACAAAATTATAAATTACGCCATAGAAAAACGAAATGCAAGGAGCATTAAATACAAGGTACATGAGCAAAAGGAATACGGGTTTCAACATAAAAACCGCCCGATATAAAAATTCGTGTCAGTACTGATCTCTTTTTTCTTTTTCATTTTCTCTTTTTTTTCCCACTGGCTTTGTATATACAAATTTATAGACTTCATATAAATTAATGAGAACGCACCTGTTCCGCCGTGTCACATGACATGGCAAGCACTGTCAGGTGACCGTATGTTTAGTCACACGGCGCGGAATTCAAATGTTGCAAACCTTCTGCGCTCAGTGGGAGAGCCCACAAACATTTGACCGCAATAATATAATGTTTACAACACATTCAGGGACTATCACAAGCAGACAAGTCTCCCCGAGAATTCCCGAGCACTATCGGAATGTGCCGAGGCTAGACTGACAGTTTTTACGCTCTAATACTACCATATTCACGTGAGACAAGACTGTTGATTCATCATAGGTTGAGTAGAATACCAGGCAGAATGGTAATGAGACATTGGAGGCATACCGGAAGTCATTACTGACGTCATCGGCGGCATGCTGGACATTGGCATGTAGGACTGTGATGAGGTATAGTTGTTTGCTGGGTGATCGTTCCACTGGGGCTCGTGTTCGGGGCTCACGGAGGATGCAGGGGAAATCATCACAGAATTGTGTGGATTCTGATCAGGGGTCTCCATTTTGAGTCCATTGGGAGGATGATGCCCATGCGCGTTGTGACTGTGAGCGGAAGGCGTCGGAGGGGAGTGTTGCTGAGATGGAGACTGCGGTTGCATGGGTTGCTGGCCTTGAGTTGGTGACGTCACCGGTGTGGGTGTTTGTTGTCCGCTTGCCTGCATAGGATTTGCGCCCTGCTTTATCATCTTCTTAGCCTTTGAGCGTCGATTTTGGAACCAGATTTTAACCTAAAACATAATAAAAGCATAACCTTGAAACAACATGGAAATCCCTTCTTTTTTTTTTTTACTTGCGATTGTTTTGTTTTTCGCACAAACACCCGGATATGATTAAGACCTGACTTTTGAAAGGTGGTAATTTAACACTTTGGCTGCATTGTTTTGACCATAGACCGCGGAACGTGTCAGATTTTTGTCAACCAATCAAAAATGTCGATTGACAACTCCTAATTTCCGAGGCCTCCTGCTCGCGAAACAAACTTAAAACAGGGAGAAACTTTGTTAATAGATCGGATCTTATCTGGTAGACTTAATCAATATCAAATCTCTTTTGATCAGGGTGTGGGGTTAACTAGTGAATGTGTCTAACTGAGCACGCGCCATTTCACAAGTAGAGAAGATGCACTTAATCACCCTACGGGGATGCCAGCCTCTTAGAGTACCGACTGGAATTTGAGGCTTTTAGAGGTGCTTGTTTTTCTCACTAAACAACTACAATGGAAACCCACCCCTAAAATTGTTTTACGTTTCATCAAACCGCGTATCACAAAATCTTGCATTGTCGTCGGTTATACAGCGAGCTGAACTCTAAGCTGCAAGCTCTATGAAAAATTCAATTTGGTATAACATGATCATACAAATTAACCTATTTAGTTACATAATAAATTCATTTGATCGTGAGTATATTTGCTGTTTGTTCGTCGCACAATGCAGCAAAGACTTGGTTTCTTGCGGGGCATTTTTCAGTAAGAATTTGATTAATTGCAAATCACCCAGAAATGGTAACTGTTAAATAGATGACAAAAAATTGAATCATTAATTTACGGTAGGTGGACTACTCTTTAAGAAACTCACAAATATAAATTCATTTTTGAAAATCATCAAAAGAATGCAAAATAAAAATTCGGATTTTTAATTATATCCTTTGCTTTTCATGGCTTTATTATGAAATATTAACATACAAGAGAGTAGTGTATGTCTTTTTGAATACTGACGGGTTTAAGGCCTGAGAAAAGACGCAGGACTCACCGATTCTAGAGGTGGGTCCCCATTCAAGCGCCCTTGTTCCGCCAGGGAGAAGAAAAAGGGGGCGGGGCAGCGCCGAGGGTGAACAAAGCTTTCATAAGGTTCGGGTAAGGGCTACTCAATAAAGCAGATGTACATTTTGTTCCCCACTTTAGCAGGACTGAAAAGGCTATTTACACAGAGTAGATTTCGATTGAACAAGTTTTCATAAGTAGACCATTTTATTAAATTTTCTTCGAGAGTTGATGCGTCATTCCATTATGAGCAAATGTTACCGTTATTTGCCGGGACAACTTTTTGTTTTGCAATATCAACATCGGAAAAAAACAGGAAAAAACTCGGTGCAGAAAATAAAACAAGATCTTTTTGTTAGAAGTCAGAGGGGAAACGCGAAATAGATTTTTTGCATATTTCGACTTGCTGGTCGTCTTTTCTCCTGTTTTAAACACAACCCAAAACTTTTGTCAAACATGGTTTGTCCGTCTAAAGTTTTTCGAGTTTTCGAGTTTTATGGGTTTAGATATCATTATGTGACACTTTTATTTTCGAGTTCAGATAAAAAACGAATAACAATTATATAGGAGGGCGTCAAGTTATATTTCAAGTTAAAACGAGACCCCAAAGAAAATAATCAAAAATAAGATGTCGGGGAATTTGAACAAGACTTTTTTTTCTACTAGAAATTTCAATTTCTTCAACTCATTTGAAGAATCCGGGTATACTCAATTGTATTCGTTTGATTTTATCGCACATTGCAATAAAAATGGGTTTGACTTGCAAACATCAAATATTCGAATTGGCATTTCCAATTTATTTGCCTCTATTCTGTGGTATGGGTAGGTGAAACATGTCTAAGGTTTTAGATCTTATCGCGAAAGGCAGTCACATGAATCGACGATCACACACCGACTGTTTTTTTCTTTCTTTTCCTTTTCTTTTCTTTCTCATTCTCTCTCTCTCTCTTTCTAACTCTTTCTCTCTTTCACGTTGTCCTCTAAACAACAGCAGTCGTCAAGCGCTGGTTTTATATCAGTGTCACTCTAGGCACAATTGACAGACACCTATAGTGATATTACTGATGTATTTATTTCAGTTTCGTTTTTTGACATCTAGCGTACAAATCTTAAGATTGTCATTCTTGTTCTTTATACTTGTAAATAAATTTAAAAAACAGTTTTGTTTTCAAAATTCAAAGAATTTATAAATATGTTTATTTTTTTTAAAATATGAAGTTAAATGATTTTTTTCCCTTTATCATAATAAATTCTTTCAATGATAATTAGGTGACTCCGTTAAAATAGACTATACCACAGCATTTGTTTTATAGATTCTAATTGACTAAAATACACTGTTTATTTATTGTAATTTTAAATAATAGTTTAAGAACGCACCTGAAGAACATAAACTAATAATTATGATAGGAAAATATAAAAATATTATGACAGTTTTTACGGATGTATTAACAACGTATAATAATTACGATTTTTCATAATTGAGTATTATAAATAATTTCTTTTTACTTTTTTTGCCTTATCAAACACATCTTTCCGAGTGTTTAGTATATAAACAATTTATGAATAGACACAAAAGTTATTCGTAGGACCTCTTCAATAATTCAGAAAATCAATTATTTCGTCGATCGTAGAGTCGGGTGAATTGATAATAGTGTTATGTTTGACTAATTTTTCACTTCTAAATCTGGAACCATACTGTGATGAGGAAAAAAGCCCCCTTAAAATTGTCAATGGATCTAGTAATTGAACTACGCTGAGATCTTGTTAGGTCATTCAGTTATAAAACCAACGAATTGCAATAAAGTTGTTGGGGCATACCTTTTTAACATTAGAAAATAATCGGGAAAATTATTGTTCGAAAAATGTTTTTTTTTCTTTGC
Source organism: Magallana angulata (assembly GCF_025612915.1). NCBI lineage: Eukaryota > Metazoa > Mollusca > Bivalvia > Ostreida > Ostreidae > Magallana > Magallana angulata. The sequence continues at coordinate 30,386,142 of NC_069111.1, read as the reverse complement.
CTTCTTTTCATTGTCAATTTATATTATAGAAGAGGTCTCCACAATAATTGCGCTTTAATATGATGATATCATTAAATGGGGGGGATCTTTATTATGTGAGTATTTGATTATTATGTTAATCATCCCTGTCATTAATGGCTAGTTTCACGGGAATTCTATGAAAAAAAATTTGGCCAATTTGATTCGCTAGGTATGAAAATCCCCCGAGTTACTTGTTTGCTTTTGGCTGTAAGAAGAAACCGATATGTGTAATTTTTGTCGATAATGGAATATTTAGATCTAATCACCCTCCTTAATTCTTTAACACAAGAGAATTAGATCTAGTGGTGTAAATAAGACATCAAACCGCTGAGTTTATTTTGTTATCATGCAATACACGGATCAAAGTCTGATTCAGCTTTGCAAGCCCAGTTAAAGAAATTCAAAACTCAGCCTTATACGGTCAGAGTGAATTTGAATAAAACGAAAGAAAGACATTTTCTTTTCTCTCTCTCTCTCTCTCTCTCTCCCTCTCTCCACCAGTCACTAGCAAGATTAAAAGACCGTGAAAAAAAATATATTAAGAGAAAACTGACTTTATATGAAGTGTTGTGTTCATCATTAGAAAGGACCCAAAGCTTTTAGAAAAGAAATGGCTGTCGAAGTTTTTCCATTTAAATGGGGAAAATATAAACTTATTGATATTAGCGCTAACTCTCGTCTCCGCTATTTCAGATTGCTCACAGCGAGGGTCCATTCATCAATAATGTCCGAATAGTCGGGTGGGAGGGGAGCGGAAACGAGCCGCTTCAAATCATAGTGACACCGGTCCCGCCCCTGTCTTGGTGAAAGGGGCCCCAAGTCTGGGATAGGGAGTCCGGGACGTTTCCCCCCTAAACATCTGTCGCTGAACATATGTCCGTAGAGTATATGACACCTTCGCCATTTCGTCTCTCCTTTTTTTAAATTTCAAAGCAACTTATTGATAATGTATATTTGCATGACATGGCAGAAATTTATTTTAAAGAAAAAAACCCCTTAAATTTATGCATATTCACATTTTTGATATTTCACCTTTAGACTATTTTTGAACCGATTGTTTAATTCGTTTTATTTTTTTTTTTGTTCGCAATGTGTGCCAAAAAGAGTGTTTTTGCTTCTACCCGCGAACAGCCGGGAGCCTGGTGAACGGTGTTGGTCACACAAAAGGGGAACCCAGTGTAGAAGACTTGTGAAAAGTCTTTCCACACTCCCCCGGCGATGGGGTGCTACGACGACATTGAGAAAAAGACCCTATGTTCACTTTGAAAAAAAGACGGCGAGGGTTTGTTATTCGACATGTTGGCGCCTGATACAGACTTCCCATCAAAAACTTAGGTTTACTTTTAAAAATTGAATTTTTGTAAAGCGATCTGATGCCTTAGTATGGAGCGAGGCGCAACTTAAACGTTTTAGGGAATCAATTTATGGCTAAATTTTGAAGTGATACTAGGTGTGTATTTACTCTCGTTTTGTTCTGTTGCGCTTCATGTGCAACAGTTTAAAAGGAAACCAGTGTTAGTGTAAGTACGGATTGAGACTTTTTGATTACAGACGCATGCATTTAATGCTTTGTAAATACGACTCTCTAATGAGTTAACGCATGCGTGATCAATTGATGAAAACTCCAATTTAGACAGCAATAAGTTTCGATCCAATTCACACACAATCTTCGCGGGAAAAAGTGAGGGAAATCTTGAGATTTTCGAGACTACCATTAAAACTTTAAGAATTATTTCATATCATATATTTTCTCTAAGTTCAAATTTAATTTGTCCCCTCATTACTTATACATATAAAACATTAATAACACAACATTTTAATGATTTTAAATTTCAACTTTCAAAATGAAATATAACTGCTGTCAGAAATTCGAATATTCCCTATTCGCTCTTTATACTATCTACATTCATATTTTTTTTTGCAACAACTCTTAATCCAAGGCTTTGTCAAGGTGTTTTCTCTCTTAAGACCAAGAAACAATAAAATGGAAAACAGGAAAACGAGGAGGTAAGCTATTTCAGACACGTGTGAAAGCAATTAAAATACTACATGGAAATTGTATATTTATTGAAACATCTGATAATATCATATTTTGGTACAAGCTATGAAGTTCTAAAGAATGTTGTTCGGCGGTGAGGGGGTGTTCGCCAAAGATACCGGTAAACTTATCCCCTCCACAAATCACTGCTCAAGTTTACTTTTACCCATTCTTTTCAGGGGGGAAAAAGAGTTTTATGGGAAGAGAAACAGTGTTGGGTTTAATTATTCATGTGAGAAAAAAAAATCAACATTTCACAACCAAGCATTGGTTGAAGACAGGAATATAATACGAAGTTTGTGTAAAACGATCTTAAATGTTAAAACAGATCCCTCTCTCGGCGCATAGTCAACGGGGATAATAAAAACTAATTTCAGTACGTGGATTGTGTGCGCGAAATTTTATATTGCAAATAACAGAGGGGTACGGTTACATATGATCCCCCCATCCACACATAAAATTCAGGTAGGGCCGGCGCGTTCGGTTTGATGTGTTTGGGAACCCATCTCACAGGTGCTACTTGCAACAATGTTTGGAATATAAAGTGCAGATTTGTGAATTTTAAAATGCTATAACACCTTGCAATTTCTTGTTAAGTACTTGGGGTGATGTTTTAACAGCACATACATCATGAATTTGATGAGCCAGTCCAGTTCTGATCGTTAGAACTCCGTCCTTCGGTTAGAATTTTAGAAACAAGATATTCCGTTCGAAATGATTCACCAATATACTATGTTTTTCTCTTCCAGCATATACCTAACAATCTACAGGTATAGCGATAAGATAAATAAATACATGTAAATGATTTATCCGGTGCATTCTTCATTTTTTTTCTTGTAAATAATGCAAGAGTTTCTTGGGAAAAAGAAAGAAATCTGATTTATGTTTGGAAAAAAGAATGAAATCTGATTTATGTACAAAGCACCTTGATAAAGTGTATCAAGTAAATCATAATTTAAAAAAATTAGTTCACGGTGAGCATATGCCCATTGTTTTATATTTGTTTGATTCATTGGGACACCTCACCTTCATCCCCACTCTGATAAGATAGATAGATTTTTGTGTATCATACGTTTCATTGCCACAACCCATGAATTCTATACATAATTATTCTGAAATGAATCAATAAGATTCATTCTCAAGTGAATTCTATTTAATTTCTTTTTTAATTATCCTGCATTTATGAATTGTTGGTTAATACCTTGTAAAGTCGTACGCTGAAACCAAATTTACAGCTCGACAAAATTAGTAAATATAATAGCCTGTTTAAATTGATTTCATTTATTTATTTTTCATGTACGTAATAATTTTCCTTGAAAACCTTGTCAAATGTAACAGAGGCCTGTATGGATGAAAAAAAATGAATGAATATACATATGTATGTCAGTCGGCGTTAATATTTTTCTAGAATCGGATGTTCTTAGTGAGCTACCGCTTCTCAAACGTTTCAGAAGCGGTTGCGGATTAAGATATTTTGAATAATTTGAATTTGATGGGGTCAGCGTAGGAAATTTTAATTTTGATCGGTTTTTTTTTTATCTTGGTATATACTAGTATTATAAAACATGCATATCTACATATCTGCAATTTACTATGTGAAATCTTATATTCAAATTCACGCCAAATTAATAATTAAAGAGTGAAGAAAAAAATTGAATAAATGATTTAGGAAGATTGTATTTCCATTATTGTAAATTATCCAACGTGACTAGATCATTGCAGTTTCCAAAACACCCAGTGTTTGCTTATTAAATAAAATGATTTTTGAAGAAAAAAAAACGATCTACATTCAAACAATAAGTATCTAAAACAGTTTTACTAATTTTAAGAATAAGCTTGATTTCATTTTAACCATTTTTATAGAATTATCTTGATTTCAAACATTTCCCTTCTCACTGTGATGGTTTGATTCGGGCATTCTCGCGATAAATTGATTTGGTATCCTATCTCTGAGGGCCTATTGAAGGAGATAGCGTATCAGTAACTAGTTAATCAAGAAATAAACGGAGAATCTGTTCACATCGATTTTGTAGAATGTTAAAATACAGGCAAAAAAAACGGTCGCTTTTCAAAAAGTTAAGTAGAACGTGATTTGAACATATTAGTTTTGAATAAGCATGATAAAATCGATGGAGTTATTGTAAAGCAAGACAATAGAAAGAAATTCTGACCTACCTATATCAATATATTTATATATGAAATTTATTAAACAATTCATTCAAAGAATAAATGAATAAATAAATAGGATTGTACATGAACTTTAATTTAATAAAATTTACACATTTTTCTACTCGATCTTTAGTATTTATTTGAAAAAAAAAATCTATTGTATTTTAGGATATTAAGAATAATGTTGCACATTTATGTTGATATTTGTTTTTATACCTGTGTATTTCTTTTTTCAATTTCATTGTATCTGTTATCGACCTATAACCAGACGCTCTCGTCATGATGCACTAAAAACCAAATTTGGGCAGTGACACGCGAATTCTTCTAGTTCACGTGTTTTGGGGATGAAATCAGCTGGTTATAGATTTTGATCTGCGTTTGCCAAGTGAAACCTGGTACAGTATTCGGTGTCTTGTAGTAGAACGGGTCAAAACGCACAGAGCACACGAAATAGATCTATAAACAAAGCGACGGGACTAGGTGTGTATTGATTTACGCGTTTGTTAATCGCATAGTGCACCGCTAAAAAATTGACGGAAGTTTATCCGGAAAACACAAAGTACATTCATGGGATATTACTACCTATAATTAATATTCATTACAAATGAAATAAAAATAACTAAATTGTTTATCGTTCTTAAAAACATGAATTAATTTTTCATCTAAGAATGCAGAAAAAGATGATGAATTAAAAAAGAATTGTACAGTTGTGAAGTTTGAAATAAAATGTGTCGTAAAGTTGACTGCGTTATTTTTTTTTATTGTGTTGTTTATTTACTTTAGAATATTTAACACTATATTCAACCGCAGAAAAAAATCTCATAACTTATTGCATTTTAAAGTTCATAAAATGTCAAAATATGGAAAACTATAGTTTCAAAATTTCTACACATTATTTTCTCACACGAAACAATATTGGCAATGAGACACAGATCTCGGGAAGGTGTAAAATTAGGCACTTTGAATGATCCTATCCGTAAATTTATTTCCGTAGCGGGTCCTGAGGATATAGGGATCTTTACAATAAATTAGAGAGATAATTGGTAGGTATGTGGCCTATTTGTAAATCCCCCCGGGGTTAGGGTAAAGAAACAATATCTGATAAGAAAATATCTGTTAAAAACAGTTGTCTTATTTGTTTGAACAGAGCTTTATGCTATTGAATGGAGTAGGTAAGACTAGTAATTACTAGACAATTAACGGAACATTATTGCCTCGGGCGGAGAGAGCCCTCGAATGTCACTGAGTAAACCTTGTAGAATTGATAAAATTTAAAATTATATAACTCTTACTTAAAAACGTATTTCTAAGCTAGAAATAATTGACTATATAGTATACTATAAGAACAAACATTTCACCAAATAATAACACATAAAAACGTTTGAAATAAGTTTTATAGGACTCCGCTTTAATATTTATTTGAGTCTGAACGAGAAATTTAATAGCCGCTTGCAAGTTCTGAATTGATTTTAACAATGAATGAAGAAGTTTCATTTCAATTCGGTTACTTCCATAACTTTCAAAATTATCAAAGGTTTTTTTCTTGTTATGTTATAAACAACATTTAAATAACTGATCTGATCATAATGTACTTTTTTGGGGTGTTCTCACTGTTGTTTTTTCAAAGATGCCAATACACGTGCAGGACATGGGGGGGGGGGGGGGGCGAAAGCTATTCGAATTGTTTTGAATTACAAAAGTTTTCATCTAACATATTCAATGATGCACGATATTTTCTGTATTTACATACCTGTGTTTGCGTGAGGCCAAGGGATGCGGCGAGTTCCGCGCGCTCGGGAAGGGCCAAGTATTGTGTCCGCTGGAAGCGCCTATTCAGTTGCTGCAATTGTAGGCTTGAGTATATAGTTCTAGGTTTCCTCATCTTTTTGCCCTTTCCGTTAATTCGAAGCTCTTCCATTTGAGATTTATCTGCAAAAAAAAAAATTACAAAAGAATGGAAAGTTGGCCCCGTGTTCTTTACTTTAAAAAAACCCATGAACGTTATACCATCATCTCTGACAGATCTCTTTTTAAGCCCCGTTTTCAACATATTGCAAATTAACACAATAGGAAATGTGTTTTAGGCAACAAAAAATAGTCAGGCTTCTCTAGAATCTCAGATATAGATTTCTCTGGGCAAAAGAGTTTGAAGTGACAATGATCTGATTGAATGCAAGAATTGATATCGTGATATTGTTTTTAAGCCGGATCCTGCAGACGTTTGTTGCAGGCAGATTTCAACACAGACATGACTGTCATAGGGACGACGCCGACTGCCAACAGTCTCGGATAAAAAAAAATGGAGAGAGAAAAAAATCACGACACGAGGTCTCTTTGTTATTGGGTAAAAAAAGAATGTTATGTTTTTGAATCGTGTACTGGAGCGATTTTCTTGGTGTCTGTGTAAATTGTTTACTTTTTCACAACCTGAGAGGAAATAAGCGTCGATTTGCTGACAGAGACTGATGTGGCATTATAAACCCACACCGCATGATGACAAGTTCTTTTTGTACGGGTCTTGTCTCCCGCAGTGCTTCTTCTCAGTGTGTCCGCCATTCAAAATGAACATCACCAAAAAAATGCACAAAACAAAGAGTTATTACCGTTCAACGCTTATTTCAACTTTGGATATTTAAAAAAAAAAAGAAAAGTAAAAGAAAAAAAAAATTACCCGACTTGTAATTTGTCCATAAACCTTATGAATATAGGTAACCTAGTTTTTCGAATTTTTTATGGGAAAAAATTGATTTTACTAAATGGGAAATTATTTTAGAAAATATTGAGAAGTAATAAAAGAAAAAGGAAGAATTCAATATAATTAACACCATCTTGTTTTTGTCCGCATAATACAATTAAGAATTAATAGGATACTTAATTCTTCCTTCACATTTCACGGGAAAATCAGACGATTTCATTGATGAAAATTAATTTTATAAAAGATGCGGTCAGAAAAGTAAATTAACAGTCCAATTTTGGTCGAGTTTAATTTATCACAGGAGGAAAATCCATAGTTTAATTACATTTTTGTAGTTATGTGTGATATTTAAGTTTGACACTAACAGCTAAACAAATAAGTATATCTATGGGCTACTTACCATCCCGGGTGGGAGAAGGGCTCTGATACGGAGGCATGGAGAACGGGTGTCCTGTAGGGGGGTTGTAGGATGATGGAGACATCGGATTCATGTGGAACGGGTACCCCAGCGGCGGTCTGGTCTGTGGGTTGGAGAACACACTGTCCCCGTGCTGGCTAGGGTGGTGGTGAGTCTGGTACGAGGAGCGGATAGGGTAAGCGGGATGTCCCATCCCCATTCCCTGCTGCTGGAGCTCCATGAAGGCCGATTTTCCGGACATTTCCTGGTCCAGTCCATGGCCATCTACATTTCCCACATTAATCATAACTCGTCCTGCTTGAGAAACACAATCAGAAATTCCTCCAAATTAAGTCCAATTTCTGCAGATGCAAAAATTAAGGTCTATTAGGTCCCGATTAAACTGTTACCTCAATATCAGCGCATTGAATCTAGTCGGGTAGACCCAATTCGCTATTACGACCCACTTGGTTTGATAATAAGGCAATATTTCCTTTTCAACTTATTAAAGGTAATTTAGGGATAAGTATTCAAAGAGGCGACTGATCGTACACCCTAAGTACACGTACTCATCTCAATATTAAATGCTATTACCGTCATCCGTACCCTGTACTTAAATCACAAGAGACGTCCTCAATACAGTGGAGAAGTTGTCACGGTTCGTAAGCCCCGCCCACTAATCACAAGACGGCACGCCATTGGTCCAATTCACTGAGTTCCAATTCACTGTGGGCAATCAGCACCGTCCAATACTCCGCTTAATACTCCTCTTTAGGAGAAAATGAGAAGAGAAAAATATGAATTATTATCACAAAGCAAATAGGATAGAAGTAAAAAAACCAAAACAAAACCAGTAATCCAGCAAACACCACAAATTAGGGCTGAAAGAAAATCAAGTCTCGATTTATTCCAAATAAATATATCTTAAATCGTTGACAATGGTTTCAAATACTCCGGAAACTAAGAATGCAACTTTTACATATATTGTAAGTTTGTAACTATGCAATCATTAAAGATGATATTTTGATAGAAATATAGCCACAGTCGAGCCCAAAACATATATTGATTATCTTGTTATTGTCGATGCATTCTCCATTTTGTCTTGTTCCTTGGCTAGACAGTTCAAATTCTCTCTCTCTCTCTCTCTCTCTCTCTCTCTCTCTCTCTCTCTCTCTCTGGAATAGCATGCCTAATACTTTTATTATATCTAAGTTTAGATTTTTACGTCATTTTTTTTGGGGTGGGGGGAGTGTGAATCACTGAATCTTTTCTATGTATTACGTTGCTGTAGAAAGGTTTGGAAACCTCTGTTTCGTGTAAAGATCAACAATAAATCAAAAGGTGAATGTCGAATGCATCTTACTGCAAATAGATTTAAAACAGAGAAGTGAATAGCAGATAGCTTGATTGAAGAAAAAAAAATCACCAAATGACAAATTCATGTTCAGAAGTATTCTTCGAAAATATTCCTCGAATTCCACATGATAAACCTCTTGCATTTGAAATGGAAAGCAAAACAACAGTGCTAATGACTTCTGATTTTTCAACGCAAACATTTCATTAAAAAGCCTTTTTGTGCATATTTTGTACTGTTTATTTTGAAAGAAATAAAATTAAAGATGTTTTTTCGTGGTTTTAGAAAAAAAACAATATTAGACGGAATATGAAAACGAAAACAGGACGAACGCCCAATGGTATCTTCCTCATGTAGAGCGGTCCGTCAACTTGAACAATTAGACAAAAAAAAGTAATAAGATTAACATCGAACGATGCACATTAGAAATTAGGTTTTTTTTAAATAAAAAAAGATAAAAAGAATTATCACACGGTGTTGTATGCATCTTGACCCATGTTTTCCTATCATAGAACTTTTCTTTCTGGGCGTTTGTTTAAATAAAAACGGAAAAGGTTTTATTCTGTGTTTGTATTGAAATGAGAAAAAAAGTTCTTATCAAATAATTGCACGACAAAACGGGTAGCCACATGTATATTCTGAAGAAGAATAAAGATATCGTGAGTGAAATACTTTAAGCATGTTGATTACTAGTGAATATTACACCGCTATAGTTCAGATAAAAAAAAATTAGATTTATAACAAACACCTAAAATATATCAATATAAATGATGATATGTGACTAATGAAAAAAAAAGCTTGTACATATTGTATGAAAAACTTGAGAGAGAGAGAGAGAGAGAGAGAGAGAGAGAGAGAGAGAGAGAGAGAGAGAGAGAGAGAGAGATGTATGTGTTTGAACTTATAAACATAGAACATATTATGCAACAATAGAAAATACATGTAGATGTACTTTAGAAAAGACAGTTGGCTTAAATACATTGGTTCATGTATGTATGAAACCTAATTAGCAACCGCTGTCCGATTTCAAACCTTAGATTGATTAAATTGTAAAAAAAAAGGACTTAAAGTAAATATTGATTAATTGTTATCATCATTTCGCAATATATGTCAGTTCTGAATTTAGGCAGCGAATCTGAAATGAGGAGGGGGGGGGAGGGGCAGAGTAACAGCGGAAATCTAGAAGTTTATTTTAAAGAACGAAAACAAAACGAGTTACACAAGGAGATGGCAAAAAGATGATAGGGGTGGTAAAAAGAGGGGGTGAGCAGGAGAGGGTGTCTGCTTATATCCACCATTTTGCTTGCAATTTTTTTGAATTGCTAAAATAATTCAAGTTACTTAGAGCACAAGATTATTCTAATTTACGCAAGCAGATTTTACCTGACTGCAATTTTTTTCCCAATTGATTTAGTATCATTAAGATATTTCTTTTATGTCATGCATTGATATATTGTTGATTTTTTGTATCTCAGGAAAAAAAGAAGAATGAATAAGATCCTGAGGTACGTCATGTGATCTAAATTGGACAGCCTAGCCCTTATTCGGAATAGGATGGAATTTAACAAAAAAAGTTTTGAAGGATCAAATGTGACTGGTAAAATTTGTTTAGTAAGTAAATAAGTAAATGAATCAGTGAATGAGTAAGTAAGTAAGTAATTAAAAATGTAATTTAAGAAAGTAAGTAAGTGAATAAGTGAATGAATGGGTAATTAATTAATTAATTAAGTCAGTCAGGCAGGCAGTCAATTAGTCATAAAGTAAGTAAAGTAAGGAAAGAAGAAACAAAGTAAAAAAAATATTGACCACACAGCCTCATAAAGAAAGTGTATTTTTAAAAAAAGATTTCATTATCGCTTTTTTTCTAAAGTAATTGTACAATATCATTTTAAAATTGTAACGTCACATAGTGGCTGTTTTAAATGTAAAAGATATTTACAGGATTATGTAAACAGGATTTGTCGATCAAATTTTCTTTCACATGCCCCCTAGAAAGAGTTTAATTTTTTTCTTTTTCTTAACGTATAATATATCACATGTATACTCAGGAGTAAATACATGGGACAAAGGGACATGCATTTTATCAACCAATTGATTTTTATTACAGAGCTCAAAGAAAAACTATAAATCCCCCTAAATATCAATCAGTCAATAATAAACTATAAATACACCTTAATATTAAATCAGTCGATTATAAGACGTAATGTAATTGTAAGACCTGTACGCAGGATCATGAAGCATTTTTAGACTTAAGTCTAAATTGCAATCTTTTATTAAATTATTAAATGTCATAAAATTACCCTTAAACTTTGTAACTATCAACATAATATAGAGACACTTTCCAATTGCATTTCATTTTTTCGATGTTTTCAATCGCAAGACAATAAGACAGTGTATAAAATTTGACTTAAGTCTAAGACTGCTTCATGATCTTGGGGCCTGATGTAGCCTACCTGAAAGTCTTAATGTAATTGTGGGTCCAAATGAAATTACAAGTCGTCATGTAAATGTAAGGACTAATGTAATAGTAAGTCCTAATGATATTGTAGGTCCTTACGTCATTTTAAGTTCTAATGTAGTTGTAGATCCTTATGTAAGTCCTAATGTAATTGTAGATCCTTATGTAAGTCCTAATGTAATTGTAGATCCTTATGTAAGTCCAAATGTAATTGTAGATCCTTATGTAGGTCCAAATGTACTTGTAGATCCTTATGTAAGTCCTAATGTAATTGTAGATCCTTATGTAGGTCCAAATGTACTTGTAGATCCTTATGTAAGTCCTAATGTAATTGTAGATCCTTATGTAAGTCCTAATGTAATTGTAGATCCTTATGTAAGTCCTAATGTAATTGTAGATCCTTATGAAAATCCTAATTTTATTGTAGATCCTTATGCAAGTCCTAATGTAATTGTAAATTCTTATTTAATGGTAAATCTTAATGTATTTGTAAGTCAATATGTTTTGGGTTGTTTTACTTGATTTTCTGAGTCTACTAGTACTCTGTATTTCAATCTTTGAGGATGCATTATTCAGTAAAATTGATTTGTACGATGGAAATTGCTCAATATGTTTGAACCATGTTGTGTATAGGTCATTATGTTCAAACAAGGATGTAAATAGGTCAAAATGTTCAAACTATGTTTTATATTTGATTGTTTAATTTGCAATTCACTTTCCGCACTAAGATTAAAAGAATACGACTTGAATAATTTTATTTGAATATTTTGGTGTGTGTGTGTGCGTTCCTTTTACACATTGCGTTTTTTTTTTTTTTTTTAAAATTCTATATAATTTTGGACCTGTGCTTCAGTTTGAGTATCTATTGGCTGCTTGCTGTTTGTTATACACCAATGAAAACACTGCATTTCAATTCAATAAAATTAAATCAACTTGGTCTGTTTTCTGATTTTGTTGTAACTATCAGTAGTAGAATCGACCATGAAGAGATCGTTTATGAAACCACATTTACAAAAACAAAATGAATGCACATAAAGGCCTTACAATCATCTTATCTAAACATTTACAGAGTGTCTTACAATATTCTTTCTTCGAGCTCCGCATTGTAAACAAATCCGTTGATATATATATGCATATTATTGCATGACGTCATCTGGGGCTTACATACGATCTGAATTCAGCATTGTCAAATATTATTTTTTCGTCTTCGATGTCTAGAACTAACAAATATGACATTTTTAATTATTTGTCATCAAATCTGAAATATCATCAGTGGAGTTCCTATGAGATGCAGAAATCAAAACTCTTTGTTTTGTAAACAAAGCTCTCGGCATGTTTTTGTTTACATATCTAGGTGTGTTGATGCCAAAACTTTTCTATGGTGTATTTTACTGTAAAAAAAATTAAATATGAATGCAAATGAAACATTTTATATTGTTTATGATATCGATGTGTCATCATATGTAAAATATAATTGAATATTAACAGTACATCATTGTAAACAAAAACAACTTGAAGACTTGGCCCCCTATTTTTATCAAGAAAGAATTCTAAGCTAAGTATATCACTTGTAACCTAACTTCTGAGATTCAAATTTTAGTCAAGCATCATAATTGCCCAAGATGACCATTCTAGACATTAAATTAGAAAAATAGAATATATTTTTTTTTTAGCTCAGTTTGTTTGATTTTTTTTTTTGAAAGTGTACTTTTGAGTAAACAGGACAGTTTTATTTTGTATATAAGGTTGAAAGCCTAAAACAAAAACAATTAATAAATAACCCCCCCCCCCAAATAAAAAAAACCCAAAACAACGAAACAGGACTATAAGTTAATGTTAATGAATTTGTTTTTTAGTTTGTATCGATCCAATAATTTTACTAATTAATCGTATAAATTTGTAAGCTATTGTTTTGTTTATTACAGGTGCTGTTTTGTAGGCAGCTGTTTTTCATGCCAAGGACACAGGAAAACAAAAAAACTAATTTAGTATAAAATTTGATATTGTGGCATGTGTTTATCATACCCATTCCCGAACATAACCACCCAACCCACCCACTACCTCCAAAGAAAGAAAGAAAGAAAGAAAGAAAGAAAGAAAGAAAGAAAGAAAGAAAGAAAGAAAGAAAAAAAGAAATTAAAGAAAGAAAGAAAGAAAGTGGGAGAGAGATCAATGAAATACTTGAAATCATATATTGGAGCACTTAAGACATTGTAACTATTATTCATAAATTATCATTTTATAGTCTTTCTTTCGGGTCTCTGTAAAAGTTATGAATATGTGCCCAAGCTATTGGAGAATCATGCATGGCATTACGATGATTGGCAGTAACTGTTTTCAATTTTGATATCTAAGTGAGAAAAACAATGAAGTAAAGAAGAAACTAACTTTGACGGATACAGATGCTCTCAGTGTACGTTTACACTAGTACATAGTCTGTACACTAAAATTCCGTTTAATAACAAAAAAGTATGTCTAGGAATTATTGGACATATCACAGTTTGGGCATTTTATTTAGCTTATACATGCATTATTCAATGAACTTCATAGTAATCTAATTCTTTTCATACAAATCAATGATAGAAATGGTAGTTGTATGCAAGGATTGTGAAATCACCTTAAATTTGTGAAACATTTCTTTAAAAACGATAGCAAATTATGAATCATAATTCATAGAAAGAAATGAATATAGTTGTAATGACAGTTTCACGTGTTAAAAAAAAACTCCGATCCTATCTATGATATTTACAGCTTAACGTAGTATGTTACACCATGAGATATTGTGAGTGTGTATATACATGGTAAAAAATACATGATGCTTAAAATATAATCATCATTTTTAAAATTATCAAATAGTGTACAATAATTGACCAAACGCATATTTCAAAGTTTAATTTCTTTAAAAAATAAAAAATATTGTAAAAGCCCCAGCGAGTTTCGAACCCTTATCCGGTGGAGCAGCCAACGATTTAACCTATTGCGCTACGTTATTGGAAAAAAAAAATCGCTTATTCTAACGTCCCTAAACTATCAACATATAATTTTCATCGATACGAAAAATGAATGTACATGATATGTGAATATTAATTTTAAATATGTAAAAGTTATCAAACAGATTTTCTTTTTCTTTTTTTTTCCCGTGCTGTCGCTGTTCGTTTTCTTATTATAATAACAATAAGTTAAGGGGAAAACATTTAATCAAAACTTAAAGTTTTCATAACCTTTTTCATTTAAAAGGTACATTTAAATGTAATTATAGTTGTTGATGGCATTCTGAAGAATGTCTCATTTGAGAATTAAGAATGTGCCTACAAAATGGTAAAATGTGGGCATAAATGAGGATGTTTTTCAACAAGAAGCCAAAAAACGTGTTAATTAATGACTGTTTCAATTTTCTGGAAAGGTTGTAGCAAAGGTTATGCTTTACGCAGTTACCTTTTTTTTAAATACAGGCACGATATTTATTATAAACATGTATACGATAACAAAAAGCTTAATAAAATCAACGTGCAGTTGTGAAATTTGATATCAATAAGTACAACACATTAAAAAAAAATGCGTTAGAAAATAAAATTTTGTACATTAAAAAGTTATAACAAAAACAACTCCTTTGATACAATGTATTAAAAAATCGTATTGCTGTCACTATACAAGCTTTCGCCTCGTTTTGGCATGCGACAACGTATGACAAACTATGATACAAACATCCCGAGTTTGCTTGTAAACAAAATAAGATGATGATTAACATTAATTAATTCACACAATTAACTGGTTGCGATAAACATCGATAGGTCAAGGATCAAAGTGACAGAGACCCCGATCTACCTTGTGCCCCGGGGTCCGACAACCAACTCCTTCACACTTGGGTGTCAAAACAACATGCAAGGGAGTGGAGCCATTGTTGAACCTCGTCTCGATATGAAATTCCCAACAAAGCAGACGATCTTCGCACAACCTTGGCGCCGAAAGGACAAAACCTGCCGAACTACAAAAGGGCAAAGTAAAAAAGAGTTTTTGAGATTTAGATGAAAGAATAACGGTATGTTACTGTGCTTCCATGAGAAACTGATGGAAGACAAAATGCCCCCCCCCCCTCCAAAAAAAAATAATATGATAATAGAAAATAGTTTAGACGAACAGACTACATTATTTTCAACATTTTTTCATTTAACTAAAATGCAAAATGCAATGAGTTTTATACTTTTTTAGAAAAACTGCCCAAACTCCTGATAATATATAAGATTGAAAATCACCATAGTAATATTCAAGGTAGAAAATAAAAATTATTTTTTGTCTCTTTTAAAGATATACATGTATACAAGGATTATCACTGACAGAAAATAATAAGAAAAACATTTTAAAGCTACAAAAAGCTACAAAAGTTAAATTAGTGATCTTTAAAAATCTGTTTATATGAGAATGAACACCAAATGAAATCAAGGCAGAGATATTCAAAACCATTCTTATAAAATTAAAAAACCAAATATCCATATATCTTTATTTCTGCACCAGAACAATACAACAGATCCAGGTCAGACCATTATAGTTAAAACTCTTCAAAATTCGCAAAGATTGAAAAGGAATTAAAACCAAAGCGTGACTTTGCAGAAAAGTTTTGTTTCAAAATGACTTTTTATCTGACATTGGGATCAGAAAATTGCTGCAAAGCCGGCAAAGTTTATTTGAGGGAACAGCATACATTGAAATAGCACACAACGGTCTATCAGGAACGGTTCTTTGCCAAATGTCTTATTGTTTGAAAAAGGAAATAAAAAAAATCAATCGGTGGGGGAGATTAGTGAAGTTTTTCGCTTCAGCTGATTTTGAGTATTGATTATGATAAGTTATAGAAATTGTGAACGCAGATACTATAATGGGACGTGTGACCTATGAGGAAAGTCTTACAAATCTGGCAATGAAGAGGAGTTTGGAGTAGACGTTTTTTACAACTGTCTGTCACGCAGAAACCATTTTGCTATGCGCTGATTGGTCGGCGCGCCCCCTGTAGGGGATATCAGATGTCACAAGAAGGTCAATTGGATATCGGACACTTCTAAAGTCAAAAGTCGTTATTTGGTTTGATATAATAACTTTGACTTGACATGCGATTTCTGGATTATAAACGAGGTCTCCTCCTTAAAATGAATTGTTAAAAGAATTTAAAATCTTTATGTCTTGTAATATATATGTCATTAGTACATTTTTGACATGAATATTAATGTACTAATACAAATATTGCAATTATTTCTTTTTTTGATTAATATACTAGTATACATAAGGATAATCGCACTCACTTGATAATCAAGCCTATATTTTCCTCACTAATTTACTTATAAATGTAGAATATAAAATAGAACTATTTCATTTACGTATAAAAACAAGCAAACATTTTCATATAATTCCTTGCATCGACAATTTAAAAAAAAGAAAAGAAAAAGAAAATGCTTCAAGCCCCGTATGCTATTTCTTTGGGAAGTTTTTGAAGTTATCATTTAAAAAAAAGAAGCCCTCGGTATTTGTTGGAGTGAAATATTCACAACAAGATCTAAGTTTCCAGTGTAATGATGACAGTAATAAAAAACGCACAATGAATTTTGAATATCGTATCATTAAATGCGCATTATCATACTTGGGCATATATCAACGATACGTTTATGTCTCAATTTGAAGTGTATTATCATTTTTATTGACTACTTCTCAGCCTTTCATCGTCTCTTAATGTGCATTAAACTTGCCAGCGATCCCACCTAGCGGATTTAACACACAGATGGACGTGAATTCCACGAACATTATTCACTGCTAGTTGTGAAATATCCGATGACAATTTGTTGTTATATAATACGGTTATATGCCGTCTATCCAGCTTTTAGCTATTTATCCCCAGGTTAAAAGAAGGGGGGGGGGGTGTTGCTTCAGCCGCTGAGTAAAGGATGTGATTTACGACTCAAGAAAGGGGGGTCTCGGTATCAAGAGAAAAGGGGGAAAATAACAAAGAAACAGAAAAATAAAACGAATTTGAAACTTTCCAAAAAAGTGTAATGTTAAAATGAATTGTAAGGTGTGTGGTAAAAGAGATGGGTAAGCGGTTACAAGGGTAAATAAACTTACTCGACCGGGTCGGGTCGTGGGAACTAGCGAGGATAACTAAGTTATATATCGTCCTCTCGTGCAGTGTTACTGTTTTTCCCTTTTACAAGAACATGCCGAATGAACAATCGCGATGTCGTATGCAGTGTAAATGAAAGGCCGATGTACTCCGAATAATGAATATGAACAGCAGGAAGTGTCGCCATAACAGTGGAAGTCGCCCGGGGTTCCTCTCCCCTATACGTAACGTGCCGTGCTCCTCCATTTCCCCCACGGATTCAACGTGTTTGTTTATGATACATATTTTCTTCCAAGCCTCAAGCACGTATACAATTAACATCAGGACAGCAACCATTTCTAATGCCGTTGAAAAACAATCCAGAACAGAAAAAACAACCAGTTCTTGAAATACAATGTGCATAACGCCCAGATACGTAAATATAATTATCAATCAGCGTAAAAAAACACCAGGAAACACACATTATTTCTATATACATAAAAAGTTTCATCTCACTTACTCTTCTCCGTCCTTTCCATGAAAAAACCCCACCAAAACTACCGATTCCCATTCAATAGCTTGCAAGACCAAACATAGCTGAACAGTCTCGGTCATCTTGTTGTACGCCTTAGCCAACATAAAACATGGTTTAAACACTTCCCCGTCTTTTCAACAGCATCAAGTAATCGTCTTTGATTCTATCTAGGCTCTGGAAAAAAAATTTTCTTTTCCTCTGTACGGAGCAATTCCTGTTTGATAATGAGTATACCCACCCAGGTTTTGTTGAGCGATACATTATACAGGATTATTCCGCGGGGAAATTTGTAATTTTCATCCAATTTGATCTCTGAAAGAGTGCTTAAGATAAATAGAGGAGATAACTTTAAAATTACAGTATTTACACAGCTATTTGAGAATTTGGCGTTATTATCTAATGTATAAGGCTAATCAAATTATCCTTGTCGCAAATCATTGTTAAGCTATTGCCCTGCCCGTGCTTCTCACTTTTAAACTGTCAAAAGCAATTGTACAAGTCTCA
This sequence comes from Magallana angulata, assembly GCF_025612915.1. NCBI lineage: Eukaryota > Metazoa > Mollusca > Bivalvia > Ostreida > Ostreidae > Magallana > Magallana angulata. Next base: position 30,367,886 of record NC_069111.1, on the reverse strand, counting down.
GCTAATTTGATGATTTGATTACCGAGTCTTTTTACACACCCCGCTGCCTCTTATAACTCGAATTAAATTAATATATTATAATCTTGTTGGTTTCCCTTTTTTTATTTCTTGTGGTAAGATTCATGAATAGTCTATAATTTGAAATAGAGACCGTTACATGGTCCTTGAAGTAATAACTACAGGCTTGAAAGTTACATAAATGACGTTAATTGAAGCTTCAGTTTAATAAATGACAATCTTAGAAAGGCAACTTGTAGATTTCCATACAAAGGGATGGAGCAGTTTCATGTAATGCACAATGAAATCAGGTCTTACGACATCAAATACAGTTTAAGCATGTAGGGGCATTGCTGGTGTAGTGAACCATCCTATCATGATACATGATGATGATGAGGATGATGATACATCATGATAAGTAGGAGGATTGTAATGATGTTTTTATAACAAGAATTGTATGTTTATAGGACTCGACTCTACAGCTGTTGTTGTGCATTATTTAAAGAATAACATATATGAGTTAATATGTTTCTGCCAAACGTTTTCATTGAATCATTATGACTTTGATGGTCTATCAGAAAATGTTATTCGAAGCTGATTTGCAAATTTCGATTGTAAAGGTCGCTCTTCAGAGATAAATATGTTTATGTGAAACTTGTGTTTGTTTCAATGCTCTTATCAATTGGTAACACACAGTCTTTAAACTTATAAACAAAGACCAAGAAATAACAAAAACACATATGTTTGGGTTGTTAGTTACAGTTATGAAAATGACAAAGCAAAACTGCGAATGCATAATATCCGCATCTATTTGAGTTTAAGGTTATTCCACTCCTCAATGTTGTATCAAGAATTTCTTAAGAAGTATGTAATTGAAATATGTATAAAAAACATACTTAAGACGGAATAACATACCTGAAAAAGTCACTCAAATTAACAGTAAATTATTTGATGATAAAAGATATAATGATAAATTAACTGTAAATATATCAAATAATCAAAAAATTTGCAGTTTGGGGATAAAAAATAAATATACAAAAAAGTCAATTCAGAGATTAAAAACAAAAGCCCCTGCAGGATTCGAACTCAGGATGTACGGATAACAAGCCCGACACTTTATCCACTCGGCTTTGGAGTAAGTAACATGTTTTCGTCGATAAAATCCTTTTAATAAAACGAAATGTGGTTTTGATTATATGAGGTCAATATTCATCCCTCTGAGTTATTCAGTATCATTTTGACATAATAAAACATGGAGGTTAGTGATATCAAAGTTTAGATATACTGTAGGGCTTCAAAGGAAAAATTCTCGAAAAATTAGGCTTAAAAAATTCAGACATTTTACATACATGTATATTTGCGTGATTTTCTGCTAAGCGTCTATCACTTTCTCAAGATTTAATTTTGTACATTCACACAGAACCTATATAGTATGTTAAAAACCTATCAAATCTTAAAAATGTGAATAATGAATAAAGTATAATGAAAGAAAAGTATATTGAAAATTCAAAGAATTGATTGTTTCTGCCAGTTTCGTCTAAAAAATCTTCTGCAAGAAAAAATAGTTCCCCAAAAAACTTGTTTGTTTTTTGAATTCAAATGGATTTTTTAAATGAATGTTGTGTAATTATGAAATATCAATCTTTCTGAGATGATTAAATAAATAAAATCATATTTATTTTAAATACCGGTATAATTATCATCTGCGCAATGAAGTCAAAACGTGAGGAGTGAGATACCTTCAAACAAAATCTTAGGGTAAACTGTATTTTACACACAAAAACCCACTCATATATTAAAGGAAAACCTGCAACTTTATTTAATAAATTTCATTTTATGAAAGTATAAAACAGCTTATAAAATAGCTTTCATAAATTTAAGAAACAAATAGAAAACAAGTTTTTGAAAAATCCGAGACGGATTTTCACATTTCTTGGCGATGTTTTGTAGCTTTTTAAAATTGACTCTATCTGGAAAAATAATGTTCGTTCAAGGCTTCTCCAATAAACGTTTGTAAAGGAAGCGGGCATTTTGTACTAGCTCGGCGCTAAAAGGGCACCTGTTGCACAGCTTCCATACGGTGCCCATCAAACGATAGATTTAACGACGGCTTTGGCAAAAATTAGGTCTGATTACCCAAAACCGCTGGGAGAAATGTTCACACTTAGGAAATCTGCATACAATGTCGTGCGACCTTGTGGTGTTTTTTCTAAGGGGCACTCGAAATTGTCAAGTTACAAGGGTGGGCGTATGGAGGAGACTAGGGCACAGACTACAGACATTTTGCATGCAAAATCTGAGACGCCACATCGCATGGAGTTATATCAGAATGAAGAAAAAAGTTTTTTAAAAAAGATAATAAATCTGAAACTTATTTCAAAGACTGTTAATATAAGTGAACCGTGTTTGCACTATATGTAGTAACACTTGAATAAGCGAGACAGATCGCTTAATAGTGCCTTTGCAATTATAAAAAATGGCGACGAACATTTAAAACTTGAGATTTTATCACAAGAAGGCTTCAGTAATGAAATTTACCAAATTTAATAAGATGTTTGTGATATATAGATTTAATAGGGAAAAAACTTTTTGGCTTTTCAGTTTACAAGCTTTTTAGGTTTCTTTGAGCAATTGACTGTAGCGAAATGAGACATAACTCTGGATAGCCCACGGCAATGCCGTTTGCTACACAATATTGAGCATTCTTCTCTTACCGATAATCATAAATGTAATCTGCGATTTGGACGATGAAACGTTTTGATGAAGGAGACGAAAATGCTATTTAGAAGAAAGTTCAGTTGTGCATAATGTGTTTCGGTCTGTGTACAGTAATGTTACTTCTCAATGCTATCGACGCATCATTACATTGTCATCCCCCCTGCAACATTTTTTTTTCTGGATAACCTTTTCATATGGCCTTCTTTAGATGTATTCAAAGCTTTTCTAGTCCATTAATTTTTTTTCTTTTTCGATGATAATATTTGCAACAAATACTAGGTACAGTCAGAGACATTCAGAGTGAAAATTTATGATAATAATATTTTTCAATTGTGCAAAAGGGAGATATTTTTGTTGATGTCTTTGTTAGATATCAAATACTTAATTTGATGAATGTAAAATGTCTGACACCTTAAATTCCAAAGGCACTTTCGAATTGTCAAAATTAGTCATGATAATATAAAATACGGGAGAGAAGAATCAAACAAAATGGCTTAAATTATTTATGCGCATGACCAAGATGGACAAAACTTATTGAGCTTTAATACCACTGGCATACAGCTGATGCGTCAACGGTTTCTCACCTTTCACGATTGCTTCCGGTAGCTGCGTAACGTGTGAATAATATTCGTCTTTTGACGCACTTCAAAGATAGTAGGCGACTCGCAAATGTTTTAGACAGCCAATGAGCAGACTACATTTAATATTTTGTCTGAAAGTTCCAGCTTATATACATGTATTAGTATGTTGGATAAACGTAACAATAGTTTATCAATGATGAACTTATGCTTCTAAATGGTGTAATTACTAGGTTAACAAACTAATACCTAGTCACCCGTGTCTTTAAATTCGTTGATTGGTAGATATATTTTAGTAGATTCTGCTAAGAGAGAGAGAGAATTTTGTATTTAATTTACTTGTTTGACAAAGAATAGCAGCTCATTTAACCAACGAAGAATTGACATTTTGAGTACCAGTGTAGTTTTCACATGACCTATTGTTAAAGCGTTATAATTTTAAAATGATTTTCGCAGTCTCATGGATCATTTTTTGTAAGGTGATAAAATCAGCGTTTTCATTGACTAATCTGTCAGAACCACCATTTGTAAAATTTCGCCGCGACATAATTACAGTAAAGGGATAAAAACCCTCGTACAAACGGCGTCAAAGTTTTCATATTTTCGTTCCTGCAGTTCCTTGGCATTAGGGGTCTAGCTTTCCGTTTTCGATTCCGTAGATAACTCGAAGTTAATAACCACACCTTTTTTTAAAGAAGTTGTTAATTACAGGTTTGCCTTATCTTTCTACTTCATTTTTCATCACATTAGGGACCAAAAACCCCGATAAGAAAATATATCACTTTCTTCCACTTGAAAATAGATGTTGTTTACAAAAAAAGGGAGAACACATCATGCACGTAGAATAGAAAGAAGAAAATACAAGAGAACATTCAAAGAAAGTTGAGCATATCTCATATAGGTTCCTTTGACAAACAGATTGTTCGATAAGAATACCGAAATGTATAGCTTCATAATAAAACACAGTAGAGATTTGAGCTCTTGATACCTTTAAATTATGCAATGCAGATGTTGTTGTGTACATGTAGGAGCAAGTTTTCCAGTGATGAAAACTCGGATGAAAGATCTAATGAAAGGGCTGCCCGTAATTCTCATTGAACCATTGTGGTTTTGGAAAAGAAGCTTGCCAAATCCATTTGTCATGTGAAACTTTTAGTATAGTATATCACACACGCGTTGCACGCAGATCAAATGCAAGTTTGAAATTCTTGCGATCTTGGCTCGAAGTTCGACCCCATCACCCTAACGTGTCCAACACTCATCTGACTTTCAATGGATCTTCCTTGATCGGAAAATTGCGGAGTGGCAAAATAGCTTTATTGTTCAGAAAACCTTGACGTCTACCCTTACACTTAAGTAATAATACCCGATCAAGTTACCAAGAAGCCATCTTATCTCCTGCAATATTTGTTTTATTAAAAACTTGTTGAGGATATAATTAGGCTGATACACGCGTCTTATCTTGGTTTTCTGATTATCAAGCTCCCATCGCCTGGACAGGGGTACAATGTGGTTCTTTAGTTGTGTCTCCATTTCTTTGTCAATATCGGCTCCAGGGACAGCCAAACAGAGAGGGTACCAAACAGACTGATCGCGTGTTAGAGCTGCCAGTGCATTGTCCACAAGAACACCATTTAAAGCTTTCTCCTCGGTGTTTTTTTTTCTCTCCCCTCGCTCTCTCTCTTTTCGTTTTCTTTCTCCTTCGTATATTTCAAAATAGACTCCCCAATTCTTGACAATGTGCCAACGGAAAGTGAAAAGATTAACTCTAGCGATTTTCCTTGCTTAAAAAAATAATAACACACACGAAAACAGTAATCATATCAAAGTATCTCCCGCTAGTTTAGCCGAGCACATAATGTGGTGATAATTTGCAAAGGTTAAACTGGTGATTTGCGTTTGGGAATTATGGCATAATATCGGTCATTTTATATCATTATGGATGATAATTATGTACAATAGTTTAGCAGATCTTTACTGACTATACCGCTATAATTTGATCGTTAACAATTTACCCGTTCACTTTCACACACCTTTTGAAAGAGGTAATGGGTTTCAAAAGCTGTTATTTTCTAATTGTACCTTCTGCAATCTGGTTTTATGACTTGACTAAACGATTTATAAATGAATTCATGTAGTGTATGAAATCACGCCCCAAATGGGTTGAATAAAGAATGTTGTTACATTACATTTCGTAATGCACTTGGTGTAGTATGATTCTGGAATATTTACTTAGATTATGTACTGGTGTGCAATAAATCTCTTTTATTGAACATAGTAGAATTTTTTTGTTCTTTTACACCACTGCATCCTTTATTACAAAGATATGTTAACTTTTTATTTTTCATATGATAATTTACATTTATTTTGGGGTTGTCCTTCCAATATATTTTTTAAAAATCTTAAATAATGATATTTTTTTTCCTGAATGTGTTATTATATAAATAGTGCCTGTTTGGGAGGGTAACAGTTGAAATTGACACCCCGAGAAAACCATTGTCAACCGACGCAAAGCGGAGGTTGACAATGGTTTTCGAGGGGTGTTAATTTCAACTGTTATCCTCCCAAACAGGCACTATTTATTTTGTTATACTGAATGTCTTAATTTTTAAGAAAATTTTACCGTTTTATATAGGAATAACGTGAATTCTACAGCGAACCGTATGCGCATATTTTTCGCGCATGTAACATTTTTTAATGTTACCCGTTGCTAAGTGCGTTGCTAATGCTGAGGGTAATAGAAAATATTATTAACTGCGTCTTAACCAATCAGATTTCAGTATTTAACATGAAAGTATAACAAAAATATTTAAAAAATTACTTTAAAAAGAACGTTTATCACAATCAGTGTTGGAATATATCTTTTCAATTTCATAGATTATTTCAGTATAATTGCAACTTCTCTAATATGTTAATTTTTCTTTGTGTGATTAATGTAAAAAAATAATTCACCGACATTCATTTTTATATAATAATTTAAAACTATATGTGGTGTATTATTTAAGAATTAACAACGTTGGTTTCGACACTTTATCTTTTAATGTATTGGACTATGTATATTACAGTAGTTATTATAAAACCAAGCCTCTTAAAGAAATTCTCGCCTGCTCGGGCATAATGATAAGAAGTTCATGAAAAGGGCTGACCTGGTTCTGTTATAAAGTACATATAATTACGATGGTAACAAACTTACAAATGAAAATTAGGCCATAACGGTGACAACGAGATAATAATAACCAGAACTTTATACAAACCAGAGTAATGCATTATATAAAACAATCTTTAATCTGGGGTGTCAATTCATGTGAAGAAGACTTATTGTAAATTATATGAGTGATTTGAAAAAAAGAAGTTCTTTTATAAACGTGGTTACCCGTAGAAAAGATTAAGATTTGCCATTCAAATATAGTTTAATGATAACTAAAAGGTCCTTGAATTAGGTGACTGAAAAGCAGAGCTGTCACTCAGTCCCCACAATGCAATATTTTAGTCACATTTCAGTCACCATTAATTCATCACTATGTAACATTTCAATCACTTTTAAGTCACCACTATGATATATTTCAGTCACAATTAAGTCACCACTATGTAGCATTTTATTCACCTTTGAGTCACCACTATTTAAAAGAGGTATAGCGCCTTTTCCCATTATTTCGCATACACCTGTGTTTGAACGAAAAGTACCTGTTACTAAAAATATCTTCAGGTACCTAGCTGTTGCAATATGATTTTCGAAACCTGGACAGTGGATACACTGACTGTACTGATTTTATAATTGTGTCTGTAACAACTGATTTGTTATAAATTCGGGAAACTCTGTGTATAACAGTAGTTGATATTCTGAACCGTGATAAGTTCAAGCAAAATGCAATGGTCTAAGTGTAAATAGAATACATGTATAGTGTTAATGAAGAGATCTATATACAGTATATTGGGTGTGCTCATACTCAGTCTGAATTAAACAAGATAATTAAAAAAAAAAAACCCCAGAAGAATAGATACATGTAACTTAACCTCTCTATTCTGTTCATGTTTCAATTTAAGTGAAAAAAAATTACCACTCAGGGGATTCGATTCAGCGACCACAAAATCAAAAAGACCTCCGCGTTACCACTAGGCCACGCATCTAACATTTTCAGCAGATGCATTTTCAATATATATGGCTATATACATGATTGTAATAGAAAAGACACTATCTGAAATATTTGTCCAATTTTCAGTACGAAGACCGCGTTAAACCAAAACTAATTCAATGTAAACGTGTACTACAATACCCGTAGAACATAATTTAATCGGATTTCTTTGGTTTAGAGTAGTTCAAATAGTCAAATATCCAATTTTTTATCGTATACAAAGTACTTTCCTACATATCCCTGAATATTTTAAAGCTGCTTGGTCCGATTTTTTTGTAATTACAGTATCAAAATTTTTTCCATACAAATCATTTATCTTAGAAAGTTATGGGCTTTCTCCTATTTACACCAGCAGAATCAGTCTCCTTTCAAAGTTAGAAATATTCAAAGTAAATAAAAATCATTTCTCTTTGGGCAAACGAAAAAACAAACCAAAATGCATCACGGGAATGTTTACAAAAGGAAACCGCTTGGTTTCGTCCCCCGAATGATTGGGGTTATTCAACCCGCATGCTATGCATCGATTGTAAAGATAGCAGACTTTGGAAATATTAACGAACAAAACGTACACTTGTTTATTTGTAATTTGTCTGATCATTTCGACCTTTATTTAAAGCGATGTCAAAGTCGTAATACAACCATATCTGTCTCGTCGTCAGGGGTGAAATTTAACATGAGGCGAAATAACGCGGTACCTTTTAATGTCGTTTGTTTTGTTAGCAAACTTTGTACGTATTTTTCTTCATTGAAATTTGGCATGATTGACGGGTAAAACTACTGCAATGTCTATTATTTTACATATACTAAGCATAGCCATCGTTTAAAAGCGTGCATAAAATTTGATATAAAATCGGACGAAGCAGCTTTAATGATGTCGTGTAAGATAATTAAGACTCTTAGAACATCGTGATTGTGTAATTTGCCCTTCTTTGGTTATATTTAAACTAAATATTGTGTGATATTGAAAATGTCCGATGTTTGCAAAAGGCTATATTTGAGGCAAAATCGTATATTAAGTACGCTATACCTCTTTTAGTTACTATTGAGTCAGCTTCATGTAACATTTCAGTCACCATTAATTCATCACTATGTAACATTTCAATCACTTTGAGTCACCACTATGTAAAATTTTAGTCACCTTTGAGTCACCGCTATGTAACATTTCAGTCACCCTTTAAGTCACACGATGTATTCAATTCAGCAACCTTTGATTCACCGCTATGTAACATTTCAGTCACATTAAAGTAACCTTTCAACACCACTATGTGCCATTTTAGTCATCAATATTTATAAAAACTCTATCATTTTTTAATAAGATAATATAATTGGTATAACTAAAGTTTATAATTTGAAAGTGAAGAGTATTTAAAATATTGAAACATTAAAGGTAAAACCAAATATTGTAAACTAATAGGTAAGGTGAACGATATTGATATATTGAATAATGTGTGAAATGGAGTGTTGGAAAGCATTTTGTTACCGAAATATCGCCGTAAACACGAAAAAAAGGATATTTATGCGACAATAAAGCTGGTATACATTTATATGTATTTGTATTTTCTTAATATTAGGTAACTGGGGTAGGGCCAACGCTTGTTGTAAAAATATTCATGCATTGACAACTCATGTATTGAACTTTCATTGAGATCTCTTTATACATGTATATTGATTTATTATCATTTGATATATATATTTGAAAAGTCTATTAAATTGCACCGGAGTCATCAGATCTGAACAAAAAACTTTTTTCTTCTCTATTTTCCAAATGGTATCAAATTTCAATTTTTAATACAAAACTTCCTTGCAAAGTTGTAATTCACTATCTCGCTGACAATAGTGACAATGCCTGCAAAGAAAAAACTTACTTGTAAAGTGAAGAATATAAATAATATATGTATTGTGTTTTCTTAATATCTTATATCCTAAAATATACAAATCGATTTTGTCCAATACTTTCATCAATGGCTAATTTAATATATAATAATACAATTGTTGAATATTATATTAATATAAGTAATAAGGAATCATTCTTTAATCATTTGATCAATTATATGTTCGGTCGATCGGGGTAGATCTAATCTCCCATAAAGCCTTTCAGGCTTTATTGGTTATGATCACCCACGACCATATTTGATTACCTCATAATACTCAAAGAAAGATTTCTCATTCCGTAATAAAACAAAACAAATTATTATTGTTTTCCTTATACATGTGCATGTATATTTATTTTTGATCGTTCGTAAAGTCTGTTAGATAGCAAAATAGTCATCATATCTGAAACAAAACTTAAAAAAAAATGGTAATAAATTTTATAATAGCAATGATGTGATTTAACCAATAATGTTGATAGTGAACATGATTATAGAAGGGAAAATCTATAAAAACATTATATTTTTTATCTTAATTTTGATCACTTATAGAGATATTTTCCAAATTACTAACTCGCAACTCTGGAACTTTTTTGTTGACAATAAATGAGTGACTTTACCGACAGAAGGATTTTCAAAACAATATTTATTCAATACATTTTAGATATTTCTTCGTAAAAGAATAAATCACAATAAAATGAAACACATCCTTAATCTGCGATAGACAACATGATTAACAAATCCGCTCGTTTCTTTGAATGATACAAAAATCGTCCATATCCAGCTGATGGGAAGATACACAATATTCAATTAATAACTGTACTGCAGTACATAAACATTTGATATTGGTTTTGTCAAATACAGTTGTATTTCAATCATTTAATTTCTTATGCATTGTACAGTTGGGAGAAGTTTCAAAGTAATTATGCATCTATGTATATAGGAATACGGGATATGATGCTGTTATCAAAGAAATGCAACTTTTGTTATTTTCCTTATTAACAAATTTATTATCCCCCCCCCCTTCTGCAACTAATTAATTCCCCTTCGTGCGTATAAATCATGCGCACGCATTTCAGTCGCCCTTTTCAATAAATCCAGAAGTAGTAGGTTTGTGCATTATATGTTTAGAGAACTTTACATGCAAAACATTATTTAGTTTTTCAAATCCCAAACTCACCCTCCCCTTTTTGTTATTTAATTATGACTGTATGCAATTATTCATTGAAATACAACACTGCTAGTTTTGATTCTTTATTGCAGACTATCCACCATTAAACATATCACCTGGTACGGCTGACAACCTGGATGTGAAAAAGTGAAATACACATACATTAATGAATCAGAGGGGGGAAGTACAATAAATATGCTGACATTGTATATGAGTTGAACTGTGACCCTGAATCTTGCACCTCAAAAGGTCACATACTGTCATATGTTCAACTTACAGGTGACCGTTTTGTTGTTGTTTGACACTTTGGCCTTGACCGCTGCACATCCCAGGGTCAATGTCACATTTGCTTATATTGTATAATGATTTGAATTTTGAACAAATATTATTAATATTTGACTTCTAAATCTAAATATATAAATATATGTATATATCAGCTGTGTCCATTATCGCTAATACATCTGAGATAAATAAGAGCTTCTTGTGTGAACATATCAGTTAACTTTTGTTTCACCTCCAGTGAAACAAATCTACATTAAATTGTTCTTTACCATTACATATTTATTTATCCAAATCCTAAGTGTTAATGAACCTTTATATGAGACAAACAGACAACAACAATAAGAAGACATCTCTGTTATACATATACATGTAAATTAACACTCCTTAATATATATTGCTTATAATACAATTGTCAGTATTCTTTATTTTTGATCCGATTTTAACAGTCTATATGTTTTGGACCAATGCTGTCTCAATTCAAAATTTACCATCATAGACGTTACACTCTTCCTAACATCAAATACGTTAATTTCTTACAGAAACCTAAATGGAAACTCTTTAACTAGCTAGGTGTTGTCCCCATAGACCAATCCACACTTTACAAAAGTTATGTACCTTGGAAACCCACATATCAAAGGAATAAAATCATATTCAAAGAGGTTTCATTACAGGACGCCTAAATATTTGGTTGCATAAAGAAGAGGAAAGATGTTTTTTTCCTTGGCTTTTCGGTTGACCCCGGCGGGAAACAATTGTTGTAAAGTGTGGATTGGACTATACTTCATATCTAAAATTCATAAATGCTTGAATAAAAGGAACATATTTATATGATTTGGAAATTGATGAAAGCCAGTTCGGTTATGGAAATTTCTAGTGAGGCCATTTCCAGCGATTTGAGCTAATCAACATTTATTGCAAAAATTCAAACTTGCCCCCCCCCCCCAAAAAAAAAACCAAAAAAAAACAAAAACAAAAAATATACATTAATACCAGTAGATAAAATATGAGAAAGTAAAAGGAAGAGAAAACCAAAAAGGAACATGCTTATTCATTTTATACACAATCTTAATTAAACATTTAGAAACATTATGATTTTAGTTAACTTTGATCCCCATACTTGATGAATTTGAAGAAAGAGGAACAACTCTTTTTTCTTTTAAATGATCAGTCGCCAAAGCACATCGGGCTTAGTAAGGATTAATGTCATAGTGATAGAATAAATCACACCTGTCCTGCTCACAGATTGCTTTACACAAGGATTTACATCTCGTATTGCCTTTATTGAAATAAATTTAATATGAAATTTAATTTAAAAAAAAAACCCACCACACTCTTATTTTTTTGTTATAACATGATTCTTGAATAAATTATATTATGATACACACAAAAGATAACTATAAAAACAAAATCTTTTCCCAGGAAAATATGTCGCAATTTTGTTTGCTTGAAATTGACAAATTCATTGACGATATAGCAGAGGTTCACATGTATCTTATGGCTTTATAATGTATTTTTGAAATCGTACTATACCAAGACACGAATATACCTAAATGAACTTTTTAATATGGCCGTTTGTAGATTATTTTAACCTCCTTGAACGGAAGCTATTTGTATAAAGATATAGGAAAATATTCAACTGTTAAAACTTATATTTTTCGGGTTTTCTTTACTACATAAATTTTTTAATTATAAACCTCATATATAAGAATTCGAGGTAGAACTTTGTGTCAATTGTTGACCAACAAGCTGCGAGTAACCATTCAATATGCCCCGGCTTGCCTCTTCCTCTGACATTATGGTGCAAGCAAAAGTACATGCATTTGTACACTAATGTAGGCGTTTACATCGGGTACTGTTTTTATGAATTTAAAAAAACTAAGATACTTGTTGTTCTTGTCTTACTATTTTAAGCATTTGCTAAACCGAATCTAAACTGGTCAGCAAAACATTTTTAAAGAACTTTCTTTGAATTGTGTATTTGGGAATGTTCTACAATTACTGAACTAAACTTGGTGGTATAGTGCACGCTTCATATTGAGAACAGAAAAGTGGATTGCCAACAAATGAGTTAATTTTGTTTCTATTACAGTATCTGAATTGCGTAAAGACCTTTTGTTGCTCTAGCTTTCAGTTGTTATTGGTCCAAATATATCTGTATGCCATCGTTTCCTCTTCCAACACCGTACATTATTGGTAGATCATCATGATGGTAATTTTCCTATCGGAAAATCCTTTTTTTTTTTTTTTTAGAACTTCTGAGATGGAATAACACACCTGGAAAAAGTCACTCAAATTAACAGTAAATTATTTGATTATGAACGACTAGACTTTGACCCGTGCGTCCACGGGTTGGCATATAACATATGATATCGACATTTACGAAATAGATTCATCGGCACGCCGTATCGTTGCTATTTACATTACCAAGCGTTAAGCCTACAATAATGCTACACTCTGCTCAGTTAGAAAAATCTCGGGACGGTCCTTCACCACAGTTAAAACGCCTCCGATATGTACACCCGTAATGTAGCAAAAAATTGCAGAATCGCTCCAGAACGATTTTGGAGAAATTTGTAAATAACAGTCAAATAATTCATAAAAACTATTTTGAGGCTGTGGATATCTTTCATTTAAGAATTTAATTCATACTAATGAAGAATTCAACACTTTTCACCAACTTTTTTCCTCGCTTTGAATTTACACACCATGTTGACATTCGGTACTCTCGGGATTTTTCATATTAAATACACTGAGTTAGAGTTATCTCCCGTATTTCCTTTGCTGAATATATGACTAACTTTCAATGAAAATTTACATGTACGCGTATTTGTAATATCGTTTCTGAGTTTATTCATACAAATGTCATATTAAGGAAACATAAACTAAAGAGCCTCCCGTGATTCAGATGATTTCCGGATTTTTTAAAGGAATTTTCTTTGATTATTAATTAGCGAAGCTTAATTGAGAAAAAATAAAAACAAATTGGTAATCTTCAAATACAAATGTTGTTAAAATTATATATTACATACTTAGTAATAAATACAGGTTTTTTGCACATGTGATACAGATGACATCACAAAATCCGTATCGGCCTCCGGGGCTGATACAGGTTATCAGCCCTCCAGGGCTGATACGGATCCGTATCACACCCCTTGCGGAACTCCTCTGCCTTTTTTCGCTTCAGCATTTTTGCATGTTTACAGACGAAAAATAAAACATTTTCAGTTTCAGTCGACATTTTTAAGTGCAATTGAAAGCTTCAAATGCTAGCAAATGTTTTAAAGCAGTCAACTTTTAAAACCTGATGAAATTCCGTTCTGTAGCTTCATGTTTGTTAAAACAAGAAGAACTCATATTTTTATTAAATACATGTACATGTCCAGACTTTTTTCAATTGATATGAATAATCAATTTGTTCAAGTTGATGGGTTTTCTTTTTAAATTTATTACTAAGTATGTAATATAAATAATAATAGATACCCTTTTCCACATCACAGCTTGTATCAGCCCTCGACCAATATCAACCCTCGGGCCTTCGGCCCTCGGGCTGATATTGGAGTCTCGGGCTGATACAAGCTGTGATATGGAAAAGGGTATGTATTATTCTCTATATAAAACAAAAGACAGTACTCATCCGATTTCTCAGTATTAAAGCTAAAAAATCGAGTCTATTATTTTAATATAGTAGTATAGATACAATGATAAATTAACAGTACATATTTCAAATAAGCGAAAAATTTGAAGCTTGGGGATAAAATTGATTATCTAAATAATTCATTCCCGTGAGTTACAGCAAAAGCATCTTCGGAATACGAACTCGGAATGTCCGCATCACAAGCCCGACACTTTATCCACTCCGCTATGGAGTAAGTTACAAGTTGCCGTTAGTTCTTTCTTACCAAGGCTCATGCCACGCTTTTGTTTACATTGGTTCAATTTACCGGTAAAAGTTCTTTTTCATGCTGATTTTTCAATTCATTTGATTTAGGTCTAAACTTGGAATTTTCTTTTCATCATTCGAATTTTAATGCGATATTTCTTACATGTATATGGTGTAACTCCTAAACGATAAGTATTTAAATGACAGATGTTGCATCTCATTAAAAGGATTCTGCTTGTCATTATTATATTATTATTTTCAATTGTGTTCGATTTATTTATCAATTTCCTGAATTGGGATAAAATTCAAAGTCAATGAAAACGCAACCATATATGTAGCATGCGGTAAAGATGCAATGTCTCAACTCCTTTTGAAAAACAAATAAAAATCAGTTAGACTTAATATCCACACGTATTGGCAAAACTATTTTGCTTTTAATGTCTAACATGATCAGACAGTAGTATGCCAACCGAATGAATGTCGGGTCACTTTATTTCATTCATGACATAGTACATGCCAATCCAATGAATGTCGGGTTACTTTATTTTGCCCTTGAACTTTGACCTCAGACATGATCCCAGATCTAGAGAAGTAAATGATTAACGTAATGACACAAATTTGATACACCCTATCAAAAAAAAGTTAAAATCATTTTATTTATTATTCTAAATATATCTAAATATAAGGCGTAAAAGTAAAAGATGGCAAAGTGTGAATGATAAAAATTGGACAGAATGTTTATGCAGTGAACTGTTTCTCGATTACAGCAATAGAGTATCTGATTCAAAAATGTTAAACTCTCATGCAAGACATTAAAAGTTTTTTTTTTAATAGAGAATAACTATTTGCTACCATGAAACACAAAATAATATAAAAATTATTAAATCAGTGATTACAATTTTAATTAGAGCAAAAACCTTATATAATTGTTCGTCTGTTTACAAGAAAATACAAAATAAACGATTAAGTCGTGGAAACAGACACCATCATTTTTAAATATCAAATTGCTAACAATACTAAATAATTATCTTTATGATAAGTCAACTGCACACAGGTACATGCATCAAGTTATCCTGGCTGAGTAAACTTTGTCCAATTAGTTCCATCTGGACGACCTGGGATAGTGTTGGTGGTGTGGAAACTGTGTTGCTCTAGCTCCCGTCTCGTTGATTTGATTAGCTGTGACCCGAGGAAGACTAAACGGTCCCGTCATCCCTGTTGTATCTGAACGTTTTGCCATGCCTTTTACAGACGTGTGAATCAAGGAGTCGCCGCTATTCCCACTGTGAAGAAATGAATACTTTGAGTTACTTTATTCAAGTGAATTTAGCTTATTTAAATATACATCCTTGGTATAAAATCATATGTAAGAAATATTGTTAAATAACGAAAAAAAAAAACCCCAATTTGGATAGTTATAAGAAATTTAAACAATGGACACAGGAAACAATTGGAATAGTTGGAAACTAAATTAATTGATATTTACGGTATCAAATGAAAACAATGCCAATATATAAATTGATAAAATCTAAATTATACAATTCATTTGAAATTGTTTACTATATCAACAGGATATCCAGTTATGCCCACATCCAATTTGTACAATTATGAAAATAAGATAAGGTGTCCTTGCCTTTTAATTAATCTAAACCGTCGCCCCCCCCCCCCCCCCCCAAAAAAAATAAAACTAACTCAAAGAATTTTATGTGTTTGTTTAGGAGGCTGGATGGTCAAGAAATTAACGATCAGATTTGCCTAAAATTTTAAACTATGAATAGCTATAATTGCGTAATATAGAAAATATCTATATTTTTCCTATTAACATTGGCTATTTTCCTTTACATTTGTATTTCTATATGGATCTCTTCTTTGAAAGAAGGTAGAAACAGTCTAAAAATGGCCATGACATCGAGCCCTCTTAATATATCTAATGTCATTACAATTATGAACTGTTGGGCTATACTTCTTAAAATAAAAGAAGTTCATTTGACAAGAAAATAGCGACTAGAACTACCTATGATTTGTTAGGCTGTAAACTATTACCTAGTAATAAAAGTCTATAAATTTCAGGTTTAAACTTTGAGTATTTTTCTACATCCTTATTCAAAGTTCTTCTTTTAAAGGAGATCATTTTAGTCTCTAAATAGCCACGACCATCTAGCCCTCTTAATATTGTTACCTTGTGTCGGATTCGTTGTCGTAGTCTCGAGGAGGCTCACTCATACACGTATTTCCCCTTCTTTTCATATAAACATAAACTATTACAGCTATTACGATGGTAGCTGCGACTGAAATGCCTACCCCTAGTCCGAACGTTAACTTGTAGCTGTCTGCATAAGAAAGTGTAGAAATATATCAATAATAGAATAATAAAGGTTTAACTAGAGGTACTATGAGTAAGCGCTAAGAAAAAAATCATTATCTAGTAGTTTGCTATTGTAGAGAATGATGGATGCTATCTATTTAACCGTCCATTTTCTATCAATAACAACTGCTCTATTTTTTTAAATTGCTTATAAGTATACAAACCAATTTCTATTCTTTAAATTCCATTTTATTAAAACTTAACTGTTAATACATGAAGATGTTTATATCCTTATGATAACAAACATGACTGGAATCAAACGATAATCAATATATAAATCAGCCGTTTTTGCTGTATCGAGTCCAATTTTTTACCAATTTTTTTTCCAAACAATTTTTTTTCGAAAAAAAAGATAAAATACATCGGAGTGGGCCATTTTCAGTGGGGTGAGCGGGGATAAGAATGTTACAATTCATTTAGTTTCGCCTTACATAAGTTAGTTTTGTGTCAAATTTTATCTTTTAATCATTTCCATTCATGCAAGACATGTCACATACAAGAATTAAGCATTTTTAAAACAATGACCTTGAATTTGCCCTAATGACCTTGGGTCAAGATCATGAAACACTTTCCGGTCATAAGCAATTTTTGTGTGAAGTAAGAACTTCCAATGTCTCTCCATAAGAAAGATTTGGACTGGACACGAATTTTGCACAGACAGACAGATGGACGGAAAAACAGACGGACGGACAAGGTGATTCCTATATAACCCCCTCCCCCCAACTTCGTTTGCGGGGATATAATAAAGAGTATGTAATGTTTGTTTGGGTTATTGACATAAGTTTCATTTAAAACATATTTTGTTTTAAAATATGTATTCCTTACCAGATTGAGGTCGCGGGCTGCAAAACAAAACGTATTGGAATGAGTCATACATGTATGATACATGAATATGATAAAAACAAAATTATATTAATGACTGAACATTCAAAACAGTCTAGTTTCAATGCTTTTTCTAAATACTGAACCAATTATAATATTTGTTATTTCCAGTTTTTGAGAACAGCAATCAAAGTAAGTCGTAGGTAAATATATTGTCAATAAAAACAAACAATACTCTATTCTCATAGCTATTGGGTAAAGATAACACGCATTAGGAAAATGTCAGCGAATCTGTTGATGGAATAAATTCGATAGCAAACACGAAAGGGACAGTATAGTCCGAATAAACTGTGTATAATTTCTTAAGATATTTTTAAATTCCAATAAGACATTCTAAATTTCCATTAGAAATTAAATCAAATGTAGGATAAAAGTATTTCTGACATAAAAACGAAATTATTGCAACATACATATACTATAAAATGATAACCCGTAATTTGCAAATTTCAACTTGAAATATTGCAACATACATATACTATAATTTAATATGATAACCCGTAATTTGCAAATTTCAACTTGAAATACGTTCAGGAGTACCTGCAGGCTAGCTGACCGTCCGTTTCTGAACACTGGTGATCTTTTGGACATGGATTAACAGCTTCGTATATGGTACATACACTTGCAGAGCTAACGTTTACTGTAAAAAAAATAAATAACAATACAATAGGAATTAAATTCATCCATTAAAATACATTCTAAAAAGCTCTACAGACATTTTTACAGTGTTTGTTTCCCAAATGCTTTACTTGTGTTTGAAAATAAGAACGTTTTATGGTTAACGTGTTTTACCAAACTGTTCTGTCACAGGATCTTTCAATTCCAAGGATGTTATTTGTTGCTCTTTATTTTCATATATAATTTTGACTGATCCACCATTTAGTCGTTGCATAGTACTTGTGATGTCAGATTTTTGCTGGTCCAAATGAGTATTCCGTGTCACCAATTCATGTTCAACAATAAGACTTCCAACTCTATTGTAAGAACAAATCGACATGTTGTTACCATTTTATCTTAAACGACATCAAAATCGACCTGAACGAATGATATAAAATATTACCTTAAGTACAGAATTACTACCCGCTGGAAGTCAGTTATTGTTGCTTGGTAGAATGATGTTAGCTAGAATAATATAATCAATTACATAAGTGCAAGTTTTGATCATTTGCTTTATTCACAATGTCAAAAATCCAATTAACCCCCCCAACCTCCCGAAAAACAAAAACAAAAAACCAAAACAACTCACCGATGATTTCATATTTTGAGAAATTTGAATATATTGTTCATCAAGAGTTTGTTGATTCATTGCCATCGCAAATCTTATCTTTACTGTGTATTTTGCCTCTTCGTTGCCTGCAAAAATATTAAGCTTTGAATTATTTTTCTGAATCTTTTATAACAAGTACGTATATGATAATGTTTACTCTTATCTTTGACCGATAATGGAAATAATACTTACTAACATTACTCGGAGTCATTGGTATCGCTAAAAGTAAATATTCATTTATTAGAGAGGTCCAATTTTAAAATTTGAAATGTCAATATTACCGTAGAATTTTCATCATTGAAACTTACCTGTACAATAAGTCCCGTTCCCGGTAAAACCAGATTTACAGGAACAAGTATAATGTCCCTCAGTGTCCTTGCACTGTGCGTTTGGATGGCAGTTATGTTTGGTAGTGTTACATTCATTAATATCTGCAGCAAATTACAAAAGTGTTTATCATATCTACTACAATTATTAACATATTTTAAAAGTATACACTAAGTGTTATCTTTTTGATCTATAATTATAATAACAATTACTTTGACATTCTAGATTTGCAGACATTTGGTAGCCATCCTCGCAAAGGCATTGGTAGCTGCCTTGCACTTCGTTACAACGAGAATTCGGTCCGCATATTTGAGGAGTGTTGGTGCATTCTGGGATATCCTCGTCACATGTATTTCCTGTCCACCCGTCTTTACACATACAGGTTCCGTTCTCCCTGTTGCAAGTCCTAGTATTGCTGGTGTTGCAAAGGCACTGGTTTTTACAGTTAACGCCGTATGTCATATTTTGACATTCTGAGTATAACAAATGAAATCGGGTTTTGATATTGATGTGACATTCTTATATTAACTTTATACAAATATATCAAAAGGTTATGATATATACATTATTGGTGTAAAAGAATAAGAAAATTTCATGGTATCTGAGTAGGCATGATTGAAATCTAGAATTGTTCACCTTGGCAATGGAAACCGTTTCCAGAGAACCCAATGTCACATTCACACGAGTAGTTCCCAACCGAATTATAACACGTGGCGTTCACGTGACATTCATTGGAACCGTCTTGGCACTCATTTACATCTAAACAAAACTTATTAGTTTTAGAAAGTGCTTGGGAAAAAGTAAAACTAGATAATTTAATTGTACTAAAAACATTTATTAATTGACCAAAAAAAATATAAAATGTAATGCTTTATTACCTGTACAATTTCTACCACTTCCGAAAAATCCAGGGTAACACTCGCAGTAAAAATGACCATAAGTATTAGTACATGAGGCATTTGCATGGCAGTCGTGAGTGTTTTCAGTACATTCGTCGTTTTCTGCAATATAAATGCAATGTGTGCAATGAAATATCCAGTCTCTTAACTTGTTGACAAACGTTTCTGCGGTATTTGTTTGAAGACTTGCAATTCATTGAAATTTGAAAATACAAAGACATACCTAAACACGTTTGACCGTTGCCATAAAATCCAGGATTACAACTGCATTGATAACTACCTATTGTGTTTGTACACGTGGCTTGCGTATCGCACGGTTGTACAGGACGAGTACACTCGTTCACGTCTATAATGGGAGGAAAATGAAATAAAATTCAACTATTTAACAAGATTTATTGATAAAGTCGATTAATTTAAATGAAACAGTCGTTAATAATTGTATAGCCATTACCAGTGCAAAACGTCCCATTTCCTTGGAACCCGTCTTTGCAAGAACATACAAAGCTTCCGATAGTGTTCGTGCAAACTGCATTCTGATCACAATTTGCTTTCTGAGTTAAGCACTCGTCAACATCTGTACTCAAGATTTGTAAATATACGATAAAAATTTCAAATTTTTTTTGTATAATTGCAAATTGTTTGAATTGTGCGTTAACGTCCTAGTTAAAAATATTTCAATGAAATTAAAACGTAACCAGTGTTTTTTAAGACTATTTCCATTGTATTGCGAGTCTAGTTGGGCTTGTCATTTGATTTAGTAGACATGTGGTTGTCTGTCCCAGCAGAAATGTCCCTTAATTTTTAATTATTTCACAACCTTTATTTTTTTTTATAAAAAGAAAAACAGCATTAATATTTTACAACATTTTATAACATCCAGCATAGAAACACTCTTTACAATTCCTACCTATGTTTCTTTGTTAAAGTATATATATAAATATATATATATATATATATATATATATATATATATATATATATATATATATATATATATATATAAGCTTTTCCTGGATTTACAAACCTGTACAGCTTTTCCCGTCCCCGGTATATCCTGGGTTACATTCACAGATATAGCTGCCCATTGTGTTGTTACACATGGCTTTTGCATGACACACATTGGAGGAGGAACACTCATCTATGTCTGCAATAAACACTCTTTAAATTCTATGTTTGGCTTAAAATGAACTATAAAAATGTGATAATACATGTATGTTATAAAAATGAAATATAAAAAAAAATACCTGCACATGCATGGCCGTACCCTGATTATGTTTGTTTGTAAAATGATAAATATATATGAGCCTTTCGCTTATATATCGTGAAATTACAAACCTGTACAGCTTTTCCCGTCCCCGGTATATCCTGGGTTACATTCACAGATATAGCTGCCCACTGTGTTGTTACACATGGCATTTGGATGACACACATTGGAAGAAGAACACTCATCTATGTCTGAAATAGACATCGCAAAATTAACATAATTATGTAGCACATTTTTGCCTTTTGGGGAAAATGACCATAAAATATATAAAACAGTATACCTGAGCATGAATGGCCGTCACCCGTATACCCCAGACTACAAGAACATCTGTAACTCCCAACTGTATTCAAACATACAGCATTCCGATCGCACGTGTTTCTTCCAAGCGCACATTCATCAATGTCTGTATTATTCAAGAAAAAAAAACAATCTTTACAAGATGGGCAATACATGTAACGCTGATTTCAAGCGTAGTAGTAATGTTTAATTAATCACGATTACAAAATGAAAGTGTAGAAAGAGTGCCTCAAATATGTACAAATTCTTGAATAAACATATGTGAACAAAACAAAGATTGGTGTATTTTCTTTATGAAATTATTTGTATAAGCTATCATAAGAAATGAAAACACGAACTTGTGCAGTTTTTCCCGTCTCCAGTATACCCTGGGTTACATTTACAGATATAGCTGCCCACTGTGTTGTTACACATGGCATTTGGATGACACACATAAGAAGAGGAACACTCATCTATGTCTGAAAAAAAACCATTCCTTGATAATCATAAGTGCCCAATACATATACTTGCCTATTGGAAAAATGACGCTAAAGAAAATAATTATTAAAATATGGACTACCTGAACATGAATGGCCGTCCCCTGTATACCCCTGATTACAAGAACAGCTGTAGCTTCCGACTGTATCCACACATACAGCATTTTGGTGGCAAGTGTGTTTAGCCAATGCGCATTCATCAATATCTTTATTTTATGAAAAGAAAAAAACATGTCATAAAAATTTACTTTTGCATGTACTACCTCCATAAGATTTGATCACAAACGAAAAACTTACAATGCTAATATTTAAACATGATTCTTTAAACAATGTTTTGACAATTGGATGTTTTATTGAAAAGACAATACGAAATCATTTTTTACACCTACTAGAACAATTTCTGGATGAAGATTTTTCAAATCCTTGATTACAGAGACAGCTGAAGGATCCGATTTCCTCGACACATACAGAATTGTCACCACATATTTCTGGAGTCATTGTACACTCTTTTACATCCACGGAGCAATTGTGTCCTGTCCATCCTGTTTTACACAGACAGGAACCGTTCTTTTTGTTGCATGCAACCGTGTTTTGAACGTGACAATCGCATTGTGACTGGCAATTTAGTCCATATGTGTTTCCACGGCATTCTGTAAAACATTCAAGTGAAATGAACACAGATTGGTAACTCATCATACAAAATTCCACTCAATGCAAAAGCAAGTAAAGATGTTTTACAAGTGTGCTGTCATCAATTCAAAATCAAACTTTAAGCACGAAAATTGGATGCGGAATTTTTTATTAAGAAGTATACTGATGCTGGAGCGATTTTATAGTTCGATCAGAGTGTAAAAAAGAAAGGGTAAGGATTCTTACCAACACATTCTCCATTAGCCATCGTAGTACCGGCGTCGCATTCACAAGAGTAGGAGCCTGGTGAATTCACACACCTAGAGGATGTAGGGCATGTCGACGTTTGAGCACATTCATCCACGTCTACGTCACAATTGTTACCATACCATCCAGTTTTACAGAGACACGTGCCATTGACTTGATTGCACGAGACCGATTTTTCCTGGTCGCATGTACATTGCTGGTCACAGTTATTTCCATATGTCCAGATAGAACAGTCTGGTTAAAGAAGTTAATAAAAAAAAAACAAAATATTGAATGCATATCAGAGATAATGCTGGGAACTTTAATCAGCAAAGACGGAAAAATATAGAAAATGGTACAAGTTTTAAATAAAAGACAATACCTCTACATGTTCTCTGGTCTTCGTCTACAAATTTGCCAATCTCACAAGAGCAAGTATAACCTTCACCTGGGCCTTTTTCAGTACATGTATCACTACACGGGTTCGGAGAACAATCATCTTTGTCTACAAACGATTATAATCTTGGTTAAATGATTACCCGTGTTCTACCAATTATTTAATTTCTAATATTTAATAAATGAGCAAAAAAGATACAAAGTAATTGATGAAAAATAGTTACCTATACAGGTCTTGTTATCTTTAGACTCTAATTCATATCCTGTTCTACAGAAGCAGTACTCTGATCCGTCGCTAAGGACTCCACAGTTTTGAGAGCAGGTTGCTGTTGCGTTCAGACATTCCGTTTTTGCTAGAAAAGTGTTTAAAATCCAAAAGCCTTAGCATGTTATAGAATACCGATATTACCTAACAAGCCATATAACATTCAAATCTTCAAATATTTGCATGATGAAAATGTTTTTCTTCCGCTTAACACCTTAAAAAACCTCACCTAAGCAGTCCCTCCGAGTCGTAGTGTTCAACAGATACCCCAAGTGACAGCTACATTTGTAGCCGCCTATTGTGTTTGTACACAATTGATCGCACGGTTTCACTGGCAGGCTGCACTCATCAATGTCAATGCATCGACTGTTGTCCACAAGGGCAAATCCAGAATTACACCCACAATGGTAGCTTCCAATAGTATTATTACATAGTTGGGTGCAAGGAAGATTGGCACACTCGTCGATATCTACACAGAATGTGAAAGGATAGAAGATATATGATTGTTGTTGACTTAATAATTTGTAACACACGAAACATGCTTTTAAAAATTAAAGATTTATTATAGTAGTTAAGCCCTAAAAAGAAATAAATTGAAAAAGTTTACAAATTTACGACAGACAAAATGTGATTAGAAAAGCTCACTTAAGCTTTCAGCTCAGGTGAGCTAAAAAGTACAGACTGAAATAATTGTTTTACCTGTGCAAAACCCAGAGTTTTCTTGATATCCAGATCTGCATACACATTCATATGATCCAGGGATGTTTCGACATTCTTGATTACTTCCATTACATGGATTCTGTCTGGTACATTCGTTGATGTCAGCATCACACTTGATGCCAGCCCACCCACCCTTACATTGACATCCTAATTCAGGGTCACAGTGGGAGGCGCCAACTCCGCACTCACACGGGGTCGCGCAGTTCCACCCGTAAGAGAAACCGTCACATACTTGAAAAATATTTAATAATCTCCATTAACGTAGAAAAAGAGGTGATAGTATCATGCAAGTCAATTATCATTAAAAGACGTTTATCGGTGATATAATACAGTTCATTAAAAGATGTTTATCTTTTTTTCAATTATAACTTACCAGTGCAAGTTCTTTCGTCATTTTCTAAATACATTCCCCTTGGACAAGAACAGTTAAATGATCCTTGAGTGTTTATACACGTGTCTTTTAATGAACATTTATTTAATTCACTGTTACCACATTCGTTCACATCTACAAGATAGAAAAAACATTAATAATTATCATTAAATGATTAAAGATCGTTTTTAATCAAATATCATACTATGTCGATAACGGATTTATACCTATACAGGAAGACATATCCAACTCGTTAAGAATAAACCCTTCTGGACAGAAACAATGGCCGACCGTTTGGTTGTTTGGATCTTGCTTACAACCATAGCTACAGTTTAATCCAGGGAAAAGGAGACACACGTCCTGAACTAAAGAGTATAAATACATCATATTTATAACCTATATATTAAGAGAAATCTAGAAAGAATAATCTCAATATGTGAAAGTATCACAGAAGGTAGCTTGGCATACCCTTTGAACATGTTTTTCTATCGTCATCGAGGGAGAATCCAAAATAACAGTCACAGTCGTAGCTTCCATTGACATTTATACAAATCTGCGAGCATCCGTCAACATTAGATTCGCATTCATCAAAATCTGAAAAATAATATCCGTTTTTTGAAAAGAGAAGGACTATATTGTCTATGCAACCTTTTTGTCTCGTTTAATAGTACTCATACAGACCTTCACATTCATAGACATTTCTCTGAATATATCCAGTCCTGCACTGACAACTGAATCCGCCGTCCCTATTTTTGCATTCAGAAGTCAAAGAAGAACAGTTGTGCAATCCGGCATTTTCACACTCGTTTATGTCTACAAAAGGGTGAATATAATGGTTATCCTAAAAAAAAAAGATTACAGTGCACATATATTTCTTTACTGTCTTGTTGGTACATACAATTTCAATGACGTACTTACCTCTGCAGTCATCTTGCACTTTTTGATAACCTTGTCGACATTCACATTGAAAACTTCCTTGAGTGTTATGACATATTTTGTCTGTGCCACAGATGCTTCGATTAGCGCTACATTCGTCGATATCCTGATTGCAATTGGTCCCTGTCCAACCTGGCATGCAGACACAGCCCCTTATGGGGTCACACCTGTCCATCCCGGCCCCGCATTGACACATTCTACTACACCCCTCTCCGTAATATGGAGCAACACATTCTACAAATACAATGCACAGAAATTCACTATCTTAAATACCTAGCACTTGAAGCATTTCAATAAGTCTTTAGATTAAGATATTTTCAGTTAACAAACAAAAATTACGAGAACAAGTGGTTCGGTCCGCGTTAAGTTGGTATCCCGGGAAACACGAACATGCATAGGAGCCCTCCGTGTCGGTACATTGTTGTGAGCAAATTCTCCGTTCACACTCGTTAATGTCTGAAAATATATACTCGGTATATAAAAACTTAAAATAACGTATGTGATGATTTATTTATAACTCCGGATTTGCTGATACCCACCTTGGCAATTTTCATTGTTGGCTGCGAGTTCAAATCCAGCCGGACATATGCACTGGTAGACACCGGAAGAATTGTCGCAGGCATATTGACAGACAAGTCCAGCTCGCTTACAGAGGTCCGATTCTGGAATAAATTACCCCAAATTTTACACCATTCTACATAAATAATTATATAGAGTAAAATGTATTCAAGAAAAGATAATCTGAAAATGTTATAACTGTCATTTTTATCCAATCCCAAAATACCTGTCTGAATGCAAGAGCTGTTGTCAACCTGTAACTGAAAGCCGGAAACACAGGAACAAACGAAAGAACCATCCGAGTTGTCACAGTTCTGTTCGCACCCTGACGTTCCCTCGGAACATTCGTTAATATCTGTAAATTGGAAATCATCAAAAGTATCCAACATTTTCTATCGAAACCAATCAAAACACATTTAAATATTTCATACCATAAAACAATCTTTTCTTTACCTTGACAAACTCCCCCGGTTTCTCTGTAGCCATGGAAACAGTGACAGACGTAACTTCCCTCCGTATTTTCGCACGTTTGTTGACATACGGTGACAGTGGTGTCATTACATTCATTGACGTCTAATGAAGAACAAATTCGTTTCATAAGAGCAAAAATATATTCATAGCAATATTCCTCTCTATTAAGTTTACTTGTGTCACTTCGGAAGTGCATTGCCGTGCATATTGGAAAAAGGCCAATTTCTGTTCATTTCTAGATATATCAGCCCTTCGTTTCAATATCAAATAACTCAGGGAGATAAATTTAGGCGTCGAATATCAGTTGACAAAAAATCATAAATGTCAAAGACTTTGTCATGAAATTTTAAAAGTAATAATTATTGGAGAAAATACTTTATATGAAAAAATATGATTAGATACCTTGGCATTTGTTATCAATGTCTGCATAACCAGTTGGGCAATCCGAGCAATTGTAACCTCTGCCTAATCGAAGTTCTTCAGTGGCAGTTAAATCTATACAAGTACGTCCATGAACACAAGGACTCTCGGCGCATGCGTCTTCATCGAGTTCACAATCGTCTCCTATGTGAACGAAATAGCAATGTGTAAATATTTTTATATTAAAAACATTTAAAATAATATTTAAAGTTGCATGTCAGAAGGAAATACTACATCATTTATTAGCTTCATTCCAAGAAGCTAAATTCTTAGTGTCTTTAAAAAGTATTTTTTTTTATGTGTTAACCTGTGTATCCTTGATCACAGATACATCTGGCTAACCGGAACGTGCTGTTTGAGGCATCACGTGTTCTGTTATAATTGCACACTCCGTGATGACTACACGAACTACACATAATCATGATAATGTCCATGGCTGGAGCAGAAACCCCATCACTATCCACCACTGTCACACTGAAAAAGAAAAACATGTTAATTCAGTATTGCAAGTGGATGAAGAAGGACGCGTCTTTAAGTGGTTTATTAAAAAGCCAATAACAAAAACCCAGTCATTTTTCCAAGGTAGATAATTAACTGCAACAATAACCTTTAGAATGAAAAGAAATATTCAGATATAATTTTTATTAAATCTGAAGAATTGTTCAAAGTATGAAAAATTTTGAACTAATGTTTTTGTCAGTAAAAAAAAAGACTAAAAGTAATTTCTACACACAAGTGACGAAGCAAGGTACCTGATGCTTGTTGCAATGGTATCGACTGGGGTCCACAATGCAACCCCCGTCTCGTTGTTAAATGTAAACCCAACATTCGGTTGCTCTAGAATTCGGTACGTGAATCCTTTGTCATCGGAAGCGTTAAACCGGATTCTGGCCGTCTTATTGACCTCAACATGTATTACCTCGTCGCCGTCAATAAATGGAGGCTCATTTTCTACGATAAAAAAACAACCCCATAAGAATTCATACAATGATGCTTGTTTTACAAAAAAAAATTAAAATTATGAGATGAGGTTTACAATGACATATATATATATAATACCGATGTTAACGAGATCTTCTCTGTTGGAGGTATCGGTATTTCCTGAAGAGAGAGCAAGTTGTTTATCTCCTGTTGCTAGGTAGTCGAATATACAGGCCTGTGACGCAGAGTCCCCACCACAAGCCGCACGCGAGGCGTTCCTCTGTTCCTCTGGGTACTCATCCACAAAGAAAGGAACAAAGTCTGGATGGGAATGGTCTCTGTGGGAGAGCCCAGACACATAGTGGAAGATTGATGTTTCCTCGTTTACAGCCCCTGTGATAAAACATGTATTCAAGAATGAAAACATTCTGAATTTTTATCAGTCAGAACATGAACGAGGTAAATGCAGATTGGCATATTGACAAATTTTGCAGAAATTGAGGATTGGAAAAGAGACGAAAGTCATTACACATTTGTCCAAAGTTGTTGTAAATCTTCCTTTCAGAAATAACATCCTTTGCTTGCAGAATTGTTCCATTTGGAAGAACAAAATCGTTATTTGAATCACCATCGAAATTTCCCATTAATCCGGTCACTGTGCCATTATATTTAGAATCAACCACAGCCTCAATGGTAAGAAAACGCACTCCCAACGTTACCTTAAGCGTGATAGCTGTTAAAAAACCAATATAAAGCTCCCAATGTAAAAACTTTTATAGGCATGTAATTTATAAAATTAAGTCTTTGCTAAATGTAAAAATTTCAGTTATGAAAACGTTTGATAAATCATTTACATGTTCTCAAAAAGGTAGCAATATATGTCTGATTATCCCTTGTGATTGACAGATTTCTGTTTGAGAATCTGTAGGAATTGTCGGCCTCAAAATGATTGGTTAAATCCTGGTCATTTCCTCTTATATACATTCCTAGATAAGAGAAGGAAGTTTTAATGGAATATATTTCTTTAATAGTTAAACTAATTCATGATTTTTGCTCTTCAAAAATTAATTTTAATTGTATACTTACTGTCTTTGTGACGCGAAAGTTCTACTTGAACAAAGGCCCCCGTGTCATCTCTTGCAGCAAATGCACTAAATATAGTAGCATTTATCGTGGTCCCATTTGCTCTTTCTGCTAAGTCAGTTCTTGCTTGTAACTCGAACTGTTTATCAGTTGTATTGATTCTCAAAAGGACATATTCGTCATATCCATTAAATGTGTATTGATGTCCATCCAGAGTGTTAATATGAGGATCACCAAAGAGCCATGCTGAATCATTTATGGAACTTATTTTAAAAATTTCCCTCTTAAAAGGGCATACAAAGTTTCTAACATGAAAATTACATGTAATTGCAATATAAAGATTAAAAAAAAAACTAATATTATTTAAGTTTCAATGGCTAATTTTGGACTTTATTCAATCAAATAAAAGTATTCTATATCCTTTTGCAAATTCCCTAAAGTTTACTCAGTTTGAAAAATAACATTTGTCTTTACTCACATATCCAAAACCTGGAAACTCTATAACACCAAGTCCTTGGGCGGACTTCGTAATACCAATCACAATGTCCAGTGCTACAGCATTGATCCTTAGGCTGGAGATCCTCGTTGTAATACAGGGATGTGTCGAAAAACGGGCTGTACTCTAACAGAGTGCCGGCTGCTGGTCTTGTCCAGGTGCGTGTAGTGGACCCGAACCTCCAGCTCGACCACCAGGACCAGCCAAACCACCCAAACCACGTGTTTCTTATTGAATAGCAGCATTCCTTTTTAACAAAATACATAGTATATGATATGTTTTATTTTCATTTTTACGTTGTTTTAAAGATGTTGCCAACTATAATAATTTCTGCGAATATTGCTCTCAATTTCTTTTTAGATAATTTTTATGCGTATATTAAAACCTTTTAGGTTGGTTAACATCCTAAAACACATAGAGCTAACTAACTCGGGGTCAGCAATCTAGTTTCTAAATTGCATGTTCTTGAAGTCAAATTTTTATACACAGAAGAAGAGGGACGTAGAATAAAAACAAAAAAAACCCCGTTAATGCGGTTGTAACTTACTGCACTCCCTATGAACGACACCATAGATGCATAACAGATCACGCCATTAGTATAATCAGTCCGTGAATATTGAAATCCCCCGTCGAACTGCAGCCAGTCAAGCTGGCAGGGGCATATATTTGACCACCATTGTCTTCGATTGCGTAGTACTACATCCATTTGTTGGACTTTATTCCTTATATACCAATTAAAGCAGGACAATTCGTTTCCAACATATCTTATCTCTGTAGTGAGTTTGTAAATCCAAAATCCCGGACTTCCTACAATCGTTACAAGAGTTTAATATTTAATTTTTTATGGTGATTTGTGTTAATCAAAGCATATTTTGATAAGTTAAAAGAAAAAAAGAATAAAAGAAAAATCACTAAAAGCAGTGTACAGTGCTGCTATCGTGAAAGTTGACAAAACTATCCTATCCTATCCTATATCCTGTATCCTGCATCCTATCCTGCAAATCAGCTCTATCCTATCCTATCCTATCCTATCCTATCCCATACCTTCAAAATATAGGAATGCAAGTTAAATGAAACGAAATTTAAGAATTAAATGATTTTATCAATTAATGTAGTTCTCAAAATGAATAATTAAATCTTAAAACCGAATATTCTTCGAGCAGGATAACTTACTTACCTGTGCTACGGTAAAATTAAATCGTACGCGGGATGGACACAATCACGTAAACAAACAGGTAAGCGATTCGATTTTTTGATTTTATTATATTTATGCACAAAAAACAGATAAATAATTTCGATGCACTTATTGAGGAACTGTTGAGTCACATATTTTTATCAAATTATTTTCTTATCACATATAACTGAGCGTAATTATCATTATTCGAGCGATCTGGAAATGAATAATTCCTTTGAGAAGTTTATATCGTTTATAGTTAAAACACTCTGAATTATTTTTAATGTATAAATTCTTGACGAGAGCCAAGTTAAATACAACCGCCATGGCCCATGTCACGTGACCTCTTTTTGACAATTTTGTGAAGTTCTAGGCTAGAATGCGACTTTCTCTGACCGGAATTTCCACCCCCAACAATCAGCAACACTCAGTAAGTGTGATTCTTGAGGTATTTTGTGATTTTTCGTAATTTGTAAATATACCTGTATACCTGTATACTTCTGTGAATACCTGCTCAAGTACCGTCACGGTGAGTGACCACTCTTCAGTTATCAACTTGACAAGGTACCGTTAGCTTTTGTACGTGTATATAGATACTCTGTAAATAACTGTACATAATGGCCACTGGTATGCTAAAACCAGTCTATTTGAGAAACTCTGATATTGTTCAAGGTTCAAACCCTGTTACAGACTATGAACTTCTTGAATCCGTCTTAATCTGTACTAGTGAAATCAAGTGTATTCAAAGAGACCGAGGTCTCTGGAGAATTTATGTGAACACTACCCAAAGTAGGGATAAACTACTAACCGAAGGTTTTGACTTTCGAAATACACATATCAATGTCTTTGAAACAAATCCTTTCTCTGCGGGAACAAACTCGCCCTTAGAGGAAGTTCTGCGAATCACAATCAAGGGAGTACCATTGTCCTTAGACGATGGTGAAATTATCAAAATGCTGGATAGCTACAAAGTTAGCCTTACAAGTCCAATTAAATATGAAAATATTAGACATCCCACTACTCATAAAATGACAAGTATCCTAAATGGGAACCGTTTTGTGTATGCCAAACCTCTACAAAATGGCCAATCACTCCCACGATCAGCTTTTTGTGCAGGCATTAAATGTCTCATTTACCATAAAGGCCAGCCATCTAAAAAACGAGTACCCAAATGTACAAACTGTTGGGGAGAACACTGGCGTACCCAATGCAGCGACAAAAAGCGTTGTCGCATTTGCCTTAAAACAGATCATGAACCAGGATCAGAGAAGTGTGAGGCTTTTGTCGAAAACCAGAAGAACGTCATATCCTTTGCCGGTGCCGATAACCCATTATCGAATTTCTTTCCGTGTACCATACATGTTTTTGGAATCCATCATCGCTCCGCAGAACACGCTTTTCAATATGTTAAAGCCATTCGCTGCGGAGATCTCTCAAAGGCTACAGCTATACAGGCAGCAGAAACGGCTCTAGACGCAAAAATGATTAGTAAAACAATCCAGATTAATGATGAATTCATTGATAAACAGGAAAAACTAATGGAAGAAATTGTGAATGCAAAGTATGATCAGGTTGAAGCTTTCCGGGAAATTCTGGACAAACAAGAACAATCAACACTCTTTGCTGAGAGTGTTTTTGACGATTTCTGGGGAACAGGTCTAAACAAAACCGGAACAGAACATACCGATCACAGAAAATGGCCTGGACAGAATGTGCTGGGACAGATCTTTCGTAAGATCGTCAGTACGCGAAGGCCGGCGCCACCACGGAGATCTGAGTCTGTTCCTAGGAATCTACAGGCAGCCTCACAGCGTCATATCTCAGACATGTTGAGTTCGATTCGGAAATCCGACAAAAGAGCTGATAAGCAAGCGTCTACTATGCAAGACCACTCTCGGTCTCCGCGTAAATCTATGCGGACCAACAGGCGCAAAAATGCGGGCTACAAAAACACCGATGTCAACTCTCTCGGAGAAAAACCACTGGGTACGGACTATGATAGTGGTTAGTGCGCGCTCTTAAACACTGTAGTCTGATGATCGACCCGGACATGATTTTAAGGACTGCGTATTGTAGACTGTATATTGTTAAACATGCTTCAATCTGTACTGTTTTTTCATTTAGAACGATAGCTTATTTCATACATGTAAAATTTTTAAATGGATAAGTTTGAAATTTTAACAGTTAATGCCCGAGGCCTGAACTCGGACGAAAAAAGAACTAAATTATATGCATGGTTACATGATATTCAAACAGATATAATTTTTGTGCAAGAAACCCACTATATAGAAAAAGATGTATTAAAATATGATGCTAGATGGTTAGGAAAATCGTATCATTGTTTTAGCGATTCAAAATTTAGTAGGGGTGTATCAATTCTTTTTAAAAAAGAATTAGATGTAGAATTAATAGAAAAACATGGGTCTATAGATGGTAGACGACTGTTTTTGAAAGTAAAAATTAACGGCATTGAACTAACTCTTGTAAATGTATATGCACCAAACTCTGCTAAATATAGAAATGATTTTTTTATTAAGTTAAACAGTTTTTTACACAAAAGATGCGTAGTTGATCTTGATAATATAATAATGTGTGGTGATTTTAACTGTAAAACTAATAATCCACAAGATCAAAGTTCAAATAAACTAAATAAAATTGTTTCTTCACTAGAAATGTATGATATTTGGCATACAGAATATCCCGATTTGGATGGTTATACTTGGTGTAACGCAGATAATGTTCCTAGTAGCAGAATTGACTATATATTTGTGAGCAGAAATTTTATTTATGATTTTGAAAAAATTACATTACGGAAAATTCCCGGAACAATTAATGGGAAGAGAATGTCTGATCATAGACT
The DNA here is from genome assembly GCF_025612915.1 of Magallana angulata. Lineage (NCBI taxonomy): Eukaryota > Metazoa > Mollusca > Bivalvia > Ostreida > Ostreidae > Magallana > Magallana angulata. Next base: position 30,333,939 of record NC_069111.1, on the reverse strand, counting down.
TCTGAAAACTTCTTTTAAAACAAATATTAACAAAAGGGGAAACGGTTATTGGAAGCTTAACAATTCATACTTATCTGACGAAAATTATCAAAAAGGTATTCAAACTTTGATTAACGAAATAAAATATGAAGAAAACACCAATCCTATGGTAAAGTGGGAATCTTTCAAAGCAAGAGCTCGTGAATTTTCTATTAACTTTGCAAAAAACTCAAAAGAAAGTATTAAACAAAGAATATTATCATTGGAAAAGGAAATAGACGACATTGAAAAATTGGAATTTCATCATATTGATATGACTAAAAAACGCAATCTTGAGGCTGAATTGGATAAAATTTACGATATAAAATGTAAAGGAGCATTTGTAAGGTCAAGGTCTAAATGGATGTTAGAGGGAGAAAAATCTTCAAAATATTTTTTTAACTTAGAAAAAAGTAGACAAAAACAAAGTATAATTAAAGAACTAAAAACTGACAACGATACATTTAATAAAACAAATGACATTATGGGCGTAATGTGCGATTTCTATGAAAAATTATACTCCTCGAACAAAGTTTCCGACAATTGCATTGATGAATATTTATCATCTGTAGAAATTGATAATAAACTTAGCGAGCATGATGCTAATTTTTGCGAGCAATTCCCGTCTTGTGAAGAATGTACTGAGGCTGTCATGAGTTTAAAACTTAACAAATCTCCAGGTTTAGATGGTCTAACTAATGAATTTTATCAATGCTTTTGGAAAGATTTAAAGCAACTATTTCAAGATACACTAAAATGCATTTTTGAAAATGATCAAATGAGTTATTCACAGAGACTGGCAGTTATTTCCCTTATTTTTAAAAAAGGCGATCAAACCAACATTAAAAATTACAGACCAATTAGTTTGACTAATACAGATTATAAAATTATAGCTTTTGTATTTGCAAGAAGACTTCAAAAAGTGATTGATAACTTAATAAACGAAAATCAATCGGCGTACATTAAAGGGAGGTATATTGGAGAAAACGCAAGAATAATTTTAGATTTATTCGATTATTGCGAGGAAACAAATAATGAGGGAATTTTTCTTTTCCTAGATTTTGAAAAGGCTTTTGATTCGATAGAATGGAACTTCTTATTAAAAACACTAGAGAAATACAAATTCAAAAATAATTTTATAAAGTGGATGAAGATTCTGTACAATAGTCCGATGTTTCGAATAAAAAATAATGGATGGATTTCTAAAACATGCTATATGTCCAGAGGAATACGACAAGGATGTCCAATTTCGGCAATATTATATTTATTTGTAGCCGATATTCTAGCTTTAAAAGTGAAAAACAATGATCAAATTCTAGGAATAAAACCAAGTAATTATAGTAAAGAGTTTAAACATATACAACATGCAGATGATCTGACTTTGTTTTTAAGAAATAGGGAATCCCTAAAAGAGGCCATAAAGACTATAAAAGAATTTTCTAAACATGCAGGGTCTAAACTAAACATTGACAAAACAGAATGTATATTGACAGGTCGTTTAAAAAGTTGTAAAAATGATATTTTTGGAATAAAAATAAACACGTCATCCATTAAATGTTTAGGTATATATATTGGACATAATAAAGATGAGTGCTATAAGAAAAATTGGATAGACAAATGTGAAAACATGAAAAAGCTATATGAATCTTGGAAAAGGAGAAAACTCACAATTTTTGGTAAAACTGAAATTGTCAACACACTAGGTATAAGTAAATTTATATACGTAGCATCAATCTTACCATTACCAAATGAAGATGTAATTAAAAAATTGTATAGCCATATTTTTAATTTCATATGGAATAATAAAGATAGAATTAAACGAAAAACAATAATTGGAAAAATAGAAGAAGGAGGGACAGGTATTGTTGATGTACTTATAAAATTCCAAGCATTAAAAGCAGCTTGGATTCCAAGATTTTTGAGAAATAAAGGTAGAAGTATTCTGGGTGAACACCTGGATCATCTATTAAAAAGTAACAATATAGATTTTGAATATATGTTGAAATTAAACTGTGTTAAGTTGGCTAACTTTGAAATGTTTAAAAACCTACCTTTGTTTTATAAAGAAATTTTTATGTATTTTAATCAATGTAAAAAAATTACAGAAATATCAAGTATGAATATAAACGATGTTTTACAAGAGCCTATATGGAATAATAGGCATTTTGTATTTGATGGAAAACCTTTGTTTTTTAAGAATTGGATTAAAAGTAACATTCTGTATGTTAAAGACCTATTCACTGACAATGGGTTTAAATCATTGTATGAAATTGGTGATGAAGTTTGCAGTAAAGCAAATCTACTTTGTGAATATAAGATTATAAGTTCTGCCTTTAAGAATATTAGAAATATTGACGGAGTTCAAGCAAAATTTATTAATATAAAAAACAAGAGAATGTTTTTGTTTTTTAAACAGTATTGTACAATTGAAAACAAGAAATGTAATTTTTTCTATGATATATTATTATACAGAAAATTTGAACCTCCAAAGTATAATCGTATTTACAAAGAAATGTATAATATACTCCCTGAAAATTGGAGATCTATATATCTTCAAAAAATCAAATTCGCTTTAGATAGAAATATTGCTGAATTCAATTATAATTTGTTACATAACATGTTGTGCTGTAAGAAAATCATGTTTAAGTGGAAAAAAGACACATGTAACAAATGCACTTTATGCTCTGAAATTGAAGATATTCAACATCTTGTATTCACGTGCGAGAATGTACGAAGCATTTGGAACATATTATCTTTTGTAATCAATGTGAGAATTCAATGGAAAGATGTTATTTTTGGCTTTTATTTTGAATGTAACAAAAAGACACGCTTATTAAATAACCTCATTTCTTTTGTTGCTTTAAAAATCTACAAATACAAGATGTTTTGCAGACTAGAAAGTCTCGATGAAACAGAATATAATCTAAGAAATCATGTTAAAAAGTGTACTATTTTTTGGATAAATGTATTGAAATTTAGTCAATGTGACTTAAGAATTGATGTGATTGAAAATGTAACACAATTGTTATAAGATTGTGAGACACATGGTTTTTTTGTGTGTGTTTTTTTTTTCAATTTATTTTGTATGATTTAGATATATATATATAACTACATGTACGAAATTGAATAAAATGACTTAAAAAAAAAAAAAAAATAATGTATAAATTCTTAAGCATTTATAGCTAGCTAACATTTATTAATTCGATATGTTCAGGATAATATCGGACAGAAATATGCGTCCCTGTTATTGGGCATCGAAGAAATTATATGAAACGTGAAGCAATGTATGTTTCTTGTATACATGTTTATCTTTTAAAATGCCGAATTGGTCGTTTATAAATTCAAGCTTTTATTACTTTGCAGACTTTAAATGAAGTAAATACAGAAATCTATTTCTGACGTTGTCAGATGTTGCATCGAATTCTCGCAGTAACCCCGTACTTGCGTACGAATTGACAAGATGTAGCGCCGACATCTTAGCGTGCATCAATGTTATGCACCGCATTCTTGATATAATAATTATTCTTAAATGGTTTAACTTGTAAAACGTATTAAATTGACATTGAAAATACATTGTTAAGCCAATTTTCGTTTCGCAAAATAACTCTGAAATTTATACTCGAATCTGATTGGCTACAGGATGCAGGATAGGATAGGATAGGATAGAACTTAACTTTTATATTTCTATCATGTATCGTGCATCCTGCATCCTATCCTATCATATCCTTGTCAACTTTCAGGATAGCAGCACTGTATATGTTGTATATTATCATGTTGATATTTTTACGCTTAACGATAAAATTCAGAATAAATGATGATGAGATTGTTTATTTTTTATCAAGGGCGATCATCATCAATATATCGTATATAAAATGGCAATGATTATATTGATAATGAAAGTTTAAAAAATGTTTAGCAATTTAAATTCTGAGTATTAAAGCTAATGTATAACATAGTTTTATACATTTTATAGCATAGTTGAGTCTTTTGTTGACCTACCCCTGTTTCCGGGTATCTGACTGAGAGTGAATGCTCCACTTTGACATGAATATGGGTTACTGGTATAAAAACTCCTGAATCTGTACCCAATTGAAATATCCAAGCCAGCGATGGTATTCAAGTTCACGTCGATGTAGTAAAAGATTGTGAACGTGTTGAATCCATCCGTTATCAAAATAGCTTGCACTGTCACAGTCTTCAAAATTGTGTACACGTAAAAATAATTTTAGCTTGTTTTAAAATACAACTACATGTATACATTTATAATTTTTGACGTTTACAAATAAAAAAATACCTGTCTTCTATCTGAGTAAAGAGCCATGTCTTTCCAGGTAACTTTAAGCATCCACGTGGCTTCAAAGAAGGGAAAGTCATCTCCATAGTATGATCTAATGATTCTGTTTCCTTTTTCTAATGTTGTACTGTCGCCCCATGTTCCCCTAGTAATATATGTGTCAAAGTCAAAAAGCAATTCTGTTTATAAGAGTAGAGATTAATACATATGGAGTTTTCAAATTAAAAAAAACAAAACAAATACAACTGTACCTGGTGTACGTATTGTAGTATATTCTGTTCCCAGAGGTTAGGTCCGTCCAGAAGGGACAGATTATTTTCCTTTCGGACACCGCGGAGGACGACATGTCAGAGATCGATAGGCTGTTGTACCTTTCTACAAGACTGATTATACCGTTGCTGCCAACCTACAGAAAAAGCCTTATTCACAATCAACAAATCTTACCGAATGAAAAACCCCCTTAAAACCATCTAAAAAAAAATTAAACACATCCTCCCCCGAAAAACCCCACAAAACATACATCAACCAAAAAAAAAAACCTCAGCAAAACAAAAAAAGGAAAAAAAAAGAAAAATATAAACAAGCAAAGCTCTAAACACAATCAATAAAATTCCAATGTGCTTACATTATCAATTTTTATATACGATTATTTAATTTTAACATCAAATTTCCATGCTCTTGGCATTTTTAAAATCTTAATATATAAAACAAAATATAGACAAAAACTCACATAAACGGTGTCAACAGTTCCTTCCGTCCCGTCTCCTATGTAAAACTGCGTGGGTGGATAAAGTGCTTGACTTGTTACGTCATCGCCAGAGAACGAATAATCGCTCGCTTCTGATCCATAGTTAAATGTATCTACCAAAGTTATTTGTAAATGAAGCATCGAGTTCATTCATGGCATGTTCTAGATTGTAAATATCAATGATGATTTTAAAAAACAAAATCTTTGAATAAATGAAATAAGTTTACCGCGAATAATATATGGCGTTGTTGGAACTGTTGTGGTTGTAGTTGGAGCAGGTGTTGATAAGGTTGTACTGATTGCTACTCAATTATTAACAAAGTTTGTTTTAATATATTTAGGAAAAAATGTATGATAATTTGATAGCTTAAATATTTCACTGAAATATAGTGATATTGCACAAATGTTATAAACCATTCACTTTTACTACACAATTTCCTGTCAAATCCAATACATGAATAACAATCCATTTTTTTAAATATTTCCTGTCAAATGAAATATATTGTTTGTTGAAGTAACAACTTTTATCTGGATGGATCCATACCTAGTTGTTATAAAACCTTTTTTTTTTTAGAATTATCAAACTTTTTTTTTAGAAAATTTTAAGGCTTAAGGACAAAGTTTGCAAACCATTGGACGGTAAGCAGTTGATGGATATATCCTCATGATGACCACAATTGTGTGATCCCCAGCCATTATGTCTACAGTCTTCAATTCTTGATTCAGATCCATCACAGTAAACATTGTCCATCCATATCTGACCTGTCCCTCCTCCATTTCTTGCACAACAATATGCTTCAGACGTGTTCCTAAACAGTTGTCCATAACAATTGATTCATCAATCAATTTCAAACTATAAACATCTTTCATTTCTAGAGCGAAACGTACTTGAATTAATATTGATCATAGTGAGTTTAAACGCTCATTGAATTTGAAAATATTTTGATGACCAAACAACAATATGGATAAAATCAATTTTGGACGACTTCAAATACGTTCATTTTTTTTAGCAAGCAATGTTGAAATGACCAAACATACAAAACTTTCACCTCGAAACCACGATCTCAAAAGATACAAAAGATCCCTTACCAAGGTAGCCCTAAGGTTCGACAAACAACTGAAGCGATTCTACCATTAAAACCATCATCACACACTGTTCCCCATTCTCCGTTGTGGAACACTTCTAGTCGACCTTCATATTCAGTCGCTCCTCCCACAAGCCGCACTGTAGAATCTTAAATAGAGTATCAACTTTTAATTAGTGCTTGCTTTATTTTTCAGAATGTCACTCCAGCTACCTATGTGGTTTTAACTAAACCCTCTTTTTACGACTGATTTGAAGCAAAGCAGGACTATTACGAGGTACATACAATGTATGGGTAAATGTATCATTATATTGTGATAAATTTTATAAATAAAATTTTCTTACTAATGGGCGGTAAGCATTTGATTGATAAATCTTCGGAATGGCCACAATTGTGCAACCCCCATCCGTTATGGTTACACTCTTCAATTCTTGCTTCAGATCCAACACATCGAACATTGTCCATCCAGATACGACCTGATCCTTGTCCATTTCTTGCACAACAATAGGCTTCAGATGCATTCCTATATAAATTTTTTTGAAAACCGTTTCTGAATTATTTCTTTATTCCATAACGATTCTGAGATACATGTAAATGAACCAATGGTTACATTAATCGTTTATGATATGTTTTGAATCATTATTTAATTTAGTATATCAAAAACAACTGCTAGTAGTTATAGAATATCCCCTAAAAGCAATATATAATCCAAAAAAGGAAATCTTTGAGACATTTACTGTTTTACAGATTTTTCTTACTTTCTTTTCATTTTTTGAAATCTGAAAATGAATATAATCTAATATATTTGTGTAAATGAACAAATCTGAAATAGTTAAAACAAAGTTCATAGCAAGAACCATACGAAGGCAGACCCAAGGAACGGCACACAACAGCAGCAATTCCATCAACACCCCCGTCATCACAAACGGTTCCCCATTCCCCATTGTAAAATACTTCTAATCGCCCCTCATATTCGTTTGATCCTCCAACAAGTCGGACGGTATTACCTGAATAGAGAGCAAATTGTTTCATGTGATGAAATTTACAGCACCAAAGTAATATATTTCCTATTCGGAATGATCATTGATATCTAACTACAAAGTATAATACTTTGATGTAATACATGCATGATGGCAATATACATCCGTCTATTTGTATGATCAGTGTATATATGATAAATAATGTGTGCTCATTTTGCTTCTATAAATGATAAGGTTCCAATCATCATATTTATCACGTACAACTTGTAACCAAACATTTGACATCAGAATATATTTACGCTAATAAAATTGGTAAAGTAGACAGACAAATAAACTCGAACTTATAGTCTGTCCCAAGTTATTGCTTTTGTAACTTTTTGATGATTTTTAATCAAAATACACATACCTATGAAGGATATACAGTTGAAATTGATAAAGGGAAAATATCCAAGATATCTTCATTGACACATGATAATTTTTCACTCATAAAAGTTAAAAGGGTAAACCCCATAGGCTTTCTATTTTGGGGTTGTGTATTGACGCCTGAGGCGGTAGAGGGGGCATTTCAAAACAGATAATCTTGACATTTTTTATGTCAGTGGATGAATAATTTTCTGCACAAAGGTATTTATGATTATCGAATTATCACTCAATGGTACAGGCAAAAACTCGGGACGGAGTAGAGAAACCCGGAATAAATTTTCGGTTAAGGTTATATGTATATTTTATGTAAGATTATATGTAAGATATCTGTATGTACAGCTGCTTCTTGTTATCGATCGATATCAAAAGTGAATTCTGAAGGTCATACGAGTTAATCTTAAAATAGAATTAATCTTATCATAGAAGACAAGTCTGAATCAAGAACTGGTTTGGCTCAATATGCAACGCAGTGGTCTTAAACTAAACAACGTGATCGTTAACAATCTGAAGGAGAACAAAAATCTAGAACAGTAAGAATTACTTGTCGTTCCCAAAGTAGTAGGAGCACTTTGAGAAACTGTTGTTGTAGTCGTAGTTGGAGCTCTTGTTGTTGTGGTTGTAGTTGGAGCCTCCGTTGTTGTGGTTGTAGTTGAAGCTTCTGTTGTTGTGGTCGTAATTGGAGCTTCTGTTGTTGTGGTTGTAGTTGGAGCTCTTGTTGTTGTGGATGTAGTTGGAGGACTTGATGTTGTGGTCGTAGTTGGAGCTCTTGTTGTTATGGTTGTTGTTGGAGCCTCCGTTGTTGTGGTTGTAGTTGGAGCTTCTGTTGTTGTGGTCGTAGTTTGAGCTTCTGTTGTTGTGGTTGTAGTTGGAGCTTCTGTTGTTGTGGTCGTAGTTGGAGCTCTTGTTGTTGTGGTTGTAGTTGGAGCCTCCGTTGTTGTGGTTGAAGTTGGAGCTTTTGTTGTTGTGGTTGTAGTTGGAGCTTCTGTTGTTGTGGTCGTAGTTGGAGCTCTTGTTGTTGTGGATGTAGTTGGAGGGCTTGATGTTGTGGACGTAGTTGGAGCTTCTGTTGTTGTGGTTGTAGTTGGAGCTTCTGTTTGTGAGGTCGTGGTTGGAGCTCTTGTTGTTGTGGTTGTAGTAGGAGCTTCTGTTGTTGTGGTCGTAGTTGGAGCGTCTGTTGTTGTGGTTGTAGTTGGAGCTTCTGTTGTTGTGGTTGTAGTTGGAGCTTCTGTTGTTGTGGTTGTTGTTGGAGCTCTTGTTGTTGTGGTCGTAGTTGGAGCTCTTGTTGTTGTGGTTGTAGTTGGAGCCTCCGTTGTTGTGGTTGTAGTTTGAGCTTTTGTTGTTGTGGTCGTAGTTGGAGCTTCTGTTGTTGTGGTCGTTGTTGGAGCTCTTGTTGTTGTGGTCGTAGTTGGAGCTTCTGTTGTTGTGGTCGTTGTTGGAGCTCTTGTTGTTGTGGTCGTCATTGGAGCTCTTGCTGTTGTGGATGTATTTTGAGCTGTTGTTGATAATATTGTACTGGTTGCTACTCAATTATTTACAAAGTTTGTTTTAATATATATAAGAAAAAAAATGTTTGATTACTTAAGTATTTCACTGAAATTTAGTGATATTAAACAAATGTTATAAACCATTCACTTTTAATACACAAATACAGGATGAATTATAGCGCTTGCTTCGTTATTTCAGAATGTCACTCCAGCTACTAATTGGTTTTAAACCCCTTTTTACGATTGATTTGACGCAACGCAGGATTTTTACGAGGTACCCACAATGAACGGGTAAATGAATCATTAGATTGTGATAAATCTTATAAATAAAATTTTCTTACTAAAGGACGGTAAACATTGTATTGATAAATCTTCAAAATGGCCACAATTGTGCAATCCCCAGCCCATATGGTGACACTCTTCAATTCTTGCTTCAGATCCAACACATTGAACATTGTCCATCCAGATACGACCTGATCCTTGTCCATATCTTGCACAACAATAGGCTTCAGATGTATTCCTGAATATTTTGAAAACCGTTTCTGAATTATTTCTTTATTCCTTAACGATTCTCAGATACATGTAAATGAACCAATATTAACATTAATCGTATATGATATGTTTTGAATATTCTTTAATCTAGTATATCAATTAAAAACAACTGCTAGTAGTTATAGAAAATCCCCCAAAACAATACATAATCCAAAAAAGGAAATCTGATAGACAGCAACTGTTTTACAGATTATTCATATTTTCTTTTCATTTTTTCAAATTTGAAAATGAATTTGATCTAATTAATAATCAAATCTCAAAAAATTAAAACAAAGTTTATAACAAGAACCCTACCAAGGCAGACCTAAGGAACGGCACACAACAGCAGCAATTCCATCAACACCCCCGTCATCACAAACGGTTCCCCATTCCCCATTGTAAAATACTTCTAATCGCCCCTCATATTCGTTTGATCCTCCAACAAGTCGGACGGTATTACCTGAATAGAGAGCAAATTGTTTCATGTGATGAATTTTACAGCACCAAAGTAATTCATTTCCAATTCGGAATGATTATTGATATCTAATTACAAAATATAATGCCTTGATGTAATACATGCATGATGGCAATATACATCCGTCTATTTGTATGATCAGTGTATATATGATAAATAATGTGTGCTCATTTTGCTTCTATAAATGATAAGGTTCCAATCATCATATTTATCACGTACAACTTGTAACCAAACATTTGACATCAGAATACATTTACGCTAATAAAATTGGTAAAGTAGACAGACAAATAAACTCGAACCTATAGTCTGTCTCATGTTATTACTTTTATAACTTTTTGATGATTTTTAATTCAAATACACATACCTATGAAGGAAATACAGTTGAAATTAATAAAGGGAAAATATCTAAGATATCTTCTTGACAAATGATAATTTTTCACTCATAAAAGTTAACAGGTTAAACCCCATAGACTTTCTATTCTTGGATTGTATATTGATGCTTGGGGTGGAAGAGGGGGCATTTCAAAACAGATAATCTTGAAATTTTTTATATTAGTAGATGAATGAAGTTTTGCACAAAGGTATTTTTGTTTATCAAAATATCAATCAATGGTAGAGGCAAAAATTCGGGACGGAGTATGGAAACCCGAAATAAAAATTTTCAGTTAAGGTGATATGTTTATTATTTGTAAGATTATATGTAAGATATCTGTATGTACAGCTGCTTCTTGTTATCGATCGATATCAAAAGTGAATTATGAAAGTCATACGAGTTAACCTTAGCATAGAATTTATCTTATCATAGCAAGACAAGTCTGAATCAAGACCTGGTTTGGCTCAATATGCCAGGCAGAGGTCTAAAACTTAACAACGTGATCGTTAACAATCTGAAGGAGAACACAAATCTAGAACAGTTAAAATTACTTGTCGTTCCCAAAGTGGTAGGAACATTTTGTGATACTGTTGTTGTAGACGTAGTTGGTGCTCTTGCTATAGTGGTCGTAGTTAGAGCTCTTGTTGTCATGGTCGTAGTTGGAGCTCTTGTTGTTATGGTCGTAGTTGGAGCTCTTGTTGTCGTGGTCGTAGTTGGAGCCCTTGTTGTTATGGTCGTAGTTGGAACTTCTGTTGTTGTTGTTGTAGTTGGAACCTCCGTTGTTGTGGTTGTAGTTGGAGCTCTTGTTGTTTTGATTGTAGTTGGACCGTCTGTTGTTGTCGTCTTAGTTGGAGCTTCTGTTGTTGTTGTTGTAGTTGGAGCTCTTGTTGTTGTGGTTGGTGTTGTAGCTTTTGTTGTTGTGGTTGTAGTTGGAGCTTCCGTTGTTGTTGTTGTAGTTGGAGCTTCCGTTGTTGTGGTTGTAGTTGGAGCTCTTGTTGTTTTGATTGTAGTTGGACCGTCTGTTGTTGTAGTCGTAGTTGGAGCTTCTGTTGTTGTTGTTGTAGTTGGAGATTTCGTTGTTGTGGTTGGTGATGTAGCTTCCGTTATTGTGGTCGTAGTTGGAGCTCTTGTTGTTGTGGTTGTAGTTGGAGATTCCGTTGTTGTGGTTGTAGTTGGAGCTTCTGTTATTGTGGTCATAGTTGGTGCTTCCGATGTAATGGTTGTAGTTGGAGCTTCTGTTGTTGTGGTTGTAGTTTGAGGTCTTGTTGTTGTGGTTGTAGTTGGAGCTCTTGTTGTTGTGGTTGTAGTTGGAGCTTCTGTTGTGGTGGTTATAATTTGAGCTTCAGTTGTTGTGGTCATAGTTGTAGCTTCCGTTATTGTGGTTGTAGTTGGAGCTCTTGTTGTTATGGTTGCAGTTTGAGCTTCCGTTGTTGTGGTTGTAGTTGGTGCTTCCGTTGTGATGGTCGTAGTTGGAGCTTCAGTTGTTGTGGTCGTAGTTGGAGCTCTTGTTGTGATGGTTGTAGTTGGAGCTTCTGTTGTTGTAGTTGTAGTTGGAGCTGATGTTGTGGTTGTAGTTGGAGCCGTTGTTGTAGTTGTAGTTGGAGCACTTGTCGTTTTAGTTGTAGTTGGAGCTCTTGTTGTTGTGGTCGTAGTTGGAGTTCTTGTTGTTGTGGTCGTAGTTGGAGCTTCTGTTGTTGTTATAATCGAAGTTGGAGCTTTTGTCGTTGTGGTCGTAGTTTGAGCGCTTTTTGTTGTGGTTGTAGTTGGAACTCTTGTTGGTGAGGTCGTAGTTGGAGCTTCCGTTGTTGTAGTTGTAGTTTTAGTTGGAGTTTCCGTTGTTGCTTGCTGTTCTGTTGTTGATTTTGTGGTTAAGTGTTTTGTAGTTAATTGCTCAGTTGTTAATAGTTTAGTTGTTGTAGTTGTTGAAAGTCGCTCAGGTGTTTGAGTTGATGCTAGAATTGCAGTTGTTGTTTGTTGTTCTTTTGGTAATGTTGTGGTTGGTTCTTCAGTGGGTAAAATAGTAATCTGCTGTTCAGTCGTTGGCGAATCAGCTGATGGGATTTTGTTTGATTGTTCAGTTGTTTTGATTGTTGATGGTTGTTCAGTCATTGAAGTTGCTGGATTTTCAGTGGTATCATATTCATTATATTTAGTGTTATATGCGGAAGTTGTTGTTAATTGTTCGTTTGCTGTTTGATCAGTGACTAAATCTGTTTGTGACTGTTCACTGCTGTTTGTAATGCTGTGTACTGTAGTTGAGCTTTGGATATGTTGTCCATTTGCTGTTCGCGGCGTCGTAGAATTTTTAGGACAAGGGGTTGTTGTAGTTTCTACACTCACTTTAGATTAAAGAAATAATACAATGCATTTATTACAATATAGTTTTTGTTATTTTCTTCAATATTTTTAAAATCAGACATTTTGAAAAAAGTGTTCAGAAAATAGTATTAAAATTTAAGTGATAAATTTTACCTCAAATGTATTTTAAGCAGATTGAACATAAATTTTATAAACCGTATAATAAAGAAATAAATTAAGATGAGTGATTTTTACCTTCTGGTGGCGAACATCTGACCGCCACATCCTCTACATGATTACAATTATGAATGGTCCATCCCCGATGCTTGCAAACTCCTATATCGGTTTCTGTTCCTAAACAATCAACATCGTCCAACAAGATTGGTCCATTTCCAAAACCGAACGTAGAACAGCTCATAGAAATTGCGTTACGCCTACCACAAAAATAAAAGATTATCTTTTTAAAACAATTATTGAAATTAAAGCTAGCATATATGATACAGTTATTGCTGTTTTTGGGGTCAATACGATGATTTAGATACCCGAGAAGTACAATATTTACCGTACCGAGCCGGAGGTGAGGTGAATATGTAATGTACTTCTAGGGTAGCTAAATCATCGTATTGATCGAAAAAAAACCTAGCAATAATATCTTACTTATGATTCAGCGATGAATTGATACAGACATATATTAAATTGAGTGTTATAAAGCAACGTTTTAGTTTGAAGCCATAGCCGAACCTATTGAACTCGTCACTGGACGGTCTATTTTTTAAGTCCAATGTAGAGAAAATTAAATGTTATATTAACCTCATAGGTCACGTGCAGGTGAATATAACGTTCTGTTTTTCAAGATAGTTGGATATGAGCCAATCAGAGAACTAGAAATTAATCATATAATAATACTGATTGCTTGGTCTGTGGCAGTCTTATGCTTCTTTAATATCATTCATACCACTGCACATAAATAAGCTTAATTTTTTTTTCTATTACTAAAGGAAAAAAATAAAGTTAAAAAATAGCCAGGACCTTCCAGTCCTTTTCTATGTTAATATTAAATGCCTAACTCACGCTGAAAAGCCCAGAGAATTGCAGACGACAGTTGTATCCTTGTCGTCCCAGTAATCGTCACAAATGGTTCCCCAGACACCATTGTAAAACACCTCAACTCTCCCCTCCAACGGCGTCTGTCCTCCCACAAGTCTTACAGGTGTTCCTGTCAACCGGGTTAAAAAGAAAATGAAACTACAGTTTAAAAAATAACTGCCATACCCATAGTTTATTTAGTTTGGTTGCACTAATACACGCATCGTATAGTTTATTTTGTTTAATATAATTAATTGAAGATTGTCAAAGCACATTTCTTTGGTGTAAATAATTGTTGACGCTGTGTCTGTAAAGAATTTTTTAATTGTTTTGTTGTTGTTGTACCGGTTCCGCTAGGATAACACTGCACTGCTGCATCTTCGTGATTATCACAGTTATGGTTTCCCCAACCAATGTGTTGACAGTGAAAGATATCGCTTTCGGTCCCAAAACACTCAACATTGTCCAGCCATATCTGTGGACCGCCTTTGCCGTAGACTTCACAGCACAAGCCTTTGGCATTTTTTCTGAAAATTACAAAAAGTTCAAAGATAAACAATTAAACCATCCAAAAGTGTCCCAAAAGACAACTCGCACATTTTCACCTAAATTAAGATATATATATCTTTTGACGATTGGTTATAACTGTATACGACATATGTTCAAAAATAGTCAGTTGCAAATTTATTATCAACGTCGGTGATTTTTTTTACCTTAGGTAGCATTCTTATTTTTAACAAGACAGTTTCTTTTCTTTAAGACAATTTTTACATTTATAATATTGAAAAAAAGTGGGTTTGTTTCATTATAAAATCTAAAAATTGCCAATAAATATCAGAAAAACCTGTTTTGAATATATGAGTATATACTTAATGAAAGACAGGTGTTGTTTAGTAAATAATATTCTCTGTGTCTTTTACCTTGAATATCCCAGCATCCCGCAGACCACCGCTGCGTCACGGTCATCCCAGAAGTCATCACATACCGTCCCCCACACCCCCTTATTGTAGATCTCTACCCTACCCTCATGGGGCGTGGCACCATCCACAAGCCGTACTAAGTTCTCTTTTAAAAGAAGCAGAAGATATTACTGTGATAAATGCCTAAAAGAGATAGGATCAAATCGTTTCCAAAGCATTGACACATTTCTGCTAATTGTCATCAATTTTGATTAATAAATTACGAAACACACATTTCTTAAAGGGTACCTGCAGCCCAGCCGATGTGAAACATATGTTAAAGAGTTTATTTACCAAAATTTAATGCAAAAAACCGCATCGAAATCGGTGCAAAAATAACGGAGTTACGCCTCTTCAAAGTGGCTATTTTTACCTGCTTTGGGAAATCTAATCAAGAGGAAACAGAATTAGGCGATAACGAGGCTTCAGCGGAAGTGACGTCACGAGGTCAACGGGAGGGAAATTTCCTTACAAAGTTATACAAATTAAATTCGATTTTTCAGCCAAAATGATCGATATAGGTCTGATGTTTTGACGTATCTTGTTATTTTAAGTATTGTAGATCTAGAAATTTGTATCCGTTATTATTTAATTACAATCAGATTTCTTTTTTAAGGATTTTAAAAGTTGTTATTCTCGTCGCCTTTTTACCGATGAATACGATATCTTAAAACGCTTACATGGGCTGATTTATGTTCATTATTCATTTTTTGATTACATAATATCTTTCACACACGAGTGATCCGAGACAATGACACAGGTAAACAGGTAAACTAACGAAGCCACTGCTCCAGACACACGTGTATCTGGGGTATGTATACACAAGGTACACGAGTCTGGTGAACAAAGAGAGAGTTTCACACCTCTAGACTGGTAAATTGATTTGTGTATAATTAGCTTCTCAATTGTTAAAAGATAAAACAGAAAAATAAATAAGACTGTGTAAAATCAAGCATTCGTCAGTTAAAACGTGTATAGTCCGTCAATCAGTGATTAAAGAATCATGCATGATACTATTAAATAGTAAAACTAATGTTCGAAGTAAATGCCTTTATTGTTACTTATCTAATCACTTTAATAATGACCAAAGTTACAATTCATCAAAGGATGTAAATAAATGTAAAATTAAATTCCATTATCGTATTTTTAAAAGAATATGAGACAGACTTAATCATGCAGCCATCTTGGACTTTCGCCTTGATCCGTTAATAATCCCGTGTGTGTTTGTTAAAGAATGCACACTATTTTGATTTTTATTGATCCGATATCAATATTATTGAATAATCAGGAGACATCATTTGTAATTTTATGCCTTATACGAGGAATAGACCCCGAGTTACCTTTTACGAAATATCATTATGTATTATCAATATTATTAATCAGTTAATAATGTCACTGAGAAATCATTCGAAAGAATGACAATATTAACAAAATATGTTTCTTATAACAATAATGCTTTGAATAATTGTCATTTTGCTACATATGGTGTGCATTTATATGTAAAATGTGTTACACATTTGACGAAATTCATGAAGCAAACAATTATCCGAATTCGGCATTTTTGTTCGATAAAATACAGGTTAAACTCAAACAACAGTATAATTAGTCATCCAGGGTTGATAAGGAAATAAAACAACAGAAAAAATTGTTCATATATTGATATAACAATGCAAGAAAACGAACAGTTTTCATACGATATTCCTGTTTCTCATACAGCGGCGTTGACCCCGTGACGTCACCGTTCATCTCGCGCCAAATCGGCTTGATTCAAAACTCGTTCAGGTGTGAAATTGGGGTTTCCCCAAATATCTCGAAAACTACTTAAGCGATCGCTGTAAAATTTTCAGGATGATGTTTTCACACATAGATCTCCATTATATCAAAAATTGACCGGCATTGCAGGTACCCTTTAAATAAAATGTCCGGATAGGGCCGAATAGCACGTTAATAATGAGTTTCGTCATACAACTCGCCGTTCTACCGACTCAATTAAACGCACAACACACCGTCTCGCCAACATATCTTCTCTGTCACTCTGTAACCCAACTTTCTGCCGCGCTGTCATAAATTCAGAGTGTTATCGCACTGGCGTGTTGTGTGACAGCGCAACGGCGAGTTCTGCAAAGTTACGTTAGCAAGTCGGGGTGTTGGGTGATAGCACAAACGCAACTTGTGTGTAATTGCTATTATAGCACTTGTGTTGCGCGATATTTTGTTGGCGCGACGGTGTGTTTTGCAAACATGTTCAAAAGTTCAAAATTATTGATACCGTAAGTTTTTGTGATGTGGCAGCGTGGTAGTTTTTCTCTACATTTTGTTTGACCTTTTGCAAATTGCCTTATAATTGAATAATTAATATCGAATTTATTAAGCTTTAGGTCTATTGAAGTAAAGTTAAAATCTAGATAACTTTTTTCACAAACAATTGTTACATAATGATATATTAGAATGTGGTCCTTACTTTCAGTGCAGTTATCACCGTAGTATCCTGGAGAACACTGACAGGAGAACTCATCGATACCATCTATACATGTAGCGTTGTTTTTACATGGAACAGACTCACAATCGTCAATATCTAAAATAAGGGGAAAAACTATTACGTTGGTTAAGCAGTGAATATAGTCAGCACATTGTTAATATGACGCAAAGTCGACAAAACAGGGATATCAAAAGACTAGAGACTTTTAATTGAGAAAAACATTCTAAATCAAAATATCACTTCATTTTAAAACCATAAAATAAAACGCTCAGTTTTTATTCAACATTGCACCACTGTCATTTTGTCTGTAACATTTACTTAGATACCAACCAGTAGAACAGTTGACGTCAGTATATCCTCTAGGACAATGACAAATGTATCCGCTGATGACGTCAGAACAGGTGGCGTTATTTTCACAGGGATCGTCCCTGCATCGTATGTAGCCTTCAAAAGAGTGAACAGTAAAGTAAAGATTAACTGTAGAAAACATGATTTATTTATTTTCAATATTACATGTAGCTTTGCATATTACTGACGTAAAAATTGCATAACTGAAACAAATCTGTGATCAAAGGGCTGCATATCTACATACGGTTTTCACAACGGGGTCCATAATGGTCTATATCACACAGACACGAGAAGGAGCTGATGCCGTCTGTGCAGGTCCCAGAATTTAGACACGGATCGGAAGCGCATTCATCAATGTCTGAGAAAAACGATATACATGTATACATGTGTATATTTTCTAACTGAATATGTATAGGCATTTAAAACTATCAGATCAGTGGATAAAGATATTTTCTTTAAATGGATTGTATCATAATATGAAGATGAAAACGGATGGAAATATTTTTGGTTTGTGTCAAATAGAAAAAAAATTAAGACAGTCGAAACTATCAATCAACCTGAGCCGATCACCGATACTTAAATATTGATTGTAAGGTTTTTATGTTTTACTAGTATAGCAATTTGTATCGTTTTTGTTATTCTTTTTTTTTTTGTCATTGTTGTTTTTTGAGTTGTGACAAATTGTTAATTCTTTATCTACGTATGTACCAACTTTTTGAGTACATACCAGTGGAACAGTTGACGTCACTATATCCCATAGGACAGAGACACCGGTATCCACCTATGACGTCAGAACACGTGGCGTTGTTTTCGCATGGAGCATCTCTACATCTTGTGTAGCCTGGAAAACCACAACAGAATTATCAGGGTCATTCTCTCGAATTTTGGCTCCTAACGTCCTGGTTATGATGAATTGCTTTAAACAGTTTTTATTTACCGTAAGACAGTTAACATAGGCTTTTCTACGTACGGTTTTTGCATAGAGGTCCAAAATGGTCCATGTCACACAAACAAGAGAATGAGTTGATGCCATCAATGCAGGTCCCGGAATTTTGGCAAGGATTGGAAATGCATTCATTTATATCTATAAAGAAATAAACTATATTTTTCGTGGCGTGGGATAATATATAGGAAAACTTTAATAGAAGTAGCTTACGTCAAGATTGTGAAAGATTACATTTACACAACTACAAGAGATACGTCTGTTGCAAATTGCGCACTTGGAACAAAAATGAAGGAACTTGATCCCAATTATTCCATTAAAATAAATTTAAAAACTGTAGAAAACTTTTTCTAATATAAACATGATTTAATTAGGATGCCATTCTATTTAACACGAAGTTACGTGTTATCACCACAATCTTTTGACGATGACGATTACGATGGATCGTAGTATATAAAGAACGTGTGTTGGGTCATGTTTAAAGGTGGTTTATAACAAGATTAGGATGCTTAAGTAATAAAAGACTAATAATGCGATCAATAATTTTTTAACATAATGCTTTACTGGTCTAAAACTAATGTAAGGGTCGATAAGATTTTTAAAATAAAAAGTCCAAGAATTTAGACATGGATCGGAAGTGCATTCATCAATGTCTGAGAAAAACGATGTACATGTGTATATTTGCATATCCATTGTTCTTTACCACTGTAAGCCCATACGGAGGAGCTGCAATTATTTCTCTATAATCGCAATTGCTCTGTCAGTATACTATGACGTCATAAAGGTGTAACGTTATATATACTTTTCCATGACGTTATAGATTTAAACCACTATACGATACATCATGTGTTTTTCTCCAACTCCATTAAAATTGACGTATTTACATGTAATATTAAAACATGTTTTTGATAACATTTTAAAGGAATTTCTGTTATAACATATCACTGATTCTATGTAAATTAAAAAGATACATTACAGTCTGAATGTTTACTTTTGATAATAGCTAAATGTCAAGGTCTAGGCTAATACAAGGTATTTGCGAGTGGTAAAATGCAAATATAAGTAATAAACAACGATTATTTAGTGAACATGGCGTTATGAATAGCAACTGCTCTGCTGGCATATTTTCCATGATGCGCTAGCGCGCATCATGGAATATGCCAACAGAGCAATTGCTTTTCATAACGCCATGTTCACATAATAACGTTGTTTATTTCTTAAATATTTTCTAACTGAAGATGTAAAGACACTTAACACTATCAGATCGGTGGATAAAGAAATTAAAAAAATAAACGGATGGTATTATAATGAAGATGAATATGGATGGAAATATTTTTGGATTGTCTCAAATAGAAAAATTTAAGACAGCCGAAACTATCAATCAACCTGAGCCGACCGCTAAGACTTCTATCGTTTATAAGGTTTTTTAAAATGTTTTACTGGTATAGCAATTTGTTTTCGTTATTTTTTTTCTTGTCGCAGTTGTTTTTTGAGTTGTGACAAATTGTAAATTCTTTCTTTAAGTATGTACCAATATTTTGAGTACATACCAGTAGAACAGTTGACGTCACTATATCCCATAGGACAGAGACACCAGTATCCACCTATGACGTCAGAACACGTGGCATTGTTTTTGCACGGAGCATCTCTACATCTTGTGTAACCTGGAAAACCACAACAAAATTATCAGGGTCACTCTTTTAACTATATGCTCCCCACTACCTGGTTGTGATGAATTGCTTTAAACAGTTGTTATTAACCGTAAGACAGTAAAACATAGGCTTCTCTACGTACGGTTTTCACATTGAGGTCCATAATGGTCCATATCACACAAACAAGAGAATGAGTTGATGCCATCTACACATGTCCCGGAATTTTGGCATGGATTGGAAATGCATTCATTTATATCTATAAAGAAATAAATTACTTTTTTTTGGGCATATCTAGCTTTTATTTCATAGAAGTCAAGATAAAATTGACTCCAACTTTTGCCTAAAAGTAGAATATTTAATGTCACATCTCAATTTTTTTTGATGTAATTCCTACTTATTTTTACTTTTATATAGGACATCAGATGTATGTCTATTTGTGTGCAGTTTATCATTATCAAATTCCCCATATTTTCAAAAAATGCCATGTAACATAGGTCATAAATAAAATTATTTAAATTTATTTCTGACATTGATTGTTGATATAGTATTTGTCATTTATTTAAACTAGACACCCACCTGTAGAACAGTTGACGTCACTATATCCCATAGGACAGAAACACCGGTATCCACCTATGATGTCAGAACATGTGGCACCATTTTGACAGGGAGCGTCCCTACATCTGGTGTAACCTAGAAAAACAATTGAAAATTTTATAACATTTGACTTTTTGTTTCTTTTGTATGATTTTTTTGGTTTAAAAACAAAATCGTTTTCCTGTTCTGAAATATACCACGAAACATAGGGTATTATACATACGGTTTTCGCATCGAGTTCCATAGTGGTCCACGTCACACGTACAAGAGAATGAATTTATGCCGTCTGTGCAGTTCCCAGAATTTTGACATGGATTGGAAGCGCATTCATTAATATCTATTGAAAGGAAAATTATTTTATTATTTCTTTTATAAAAGACAGTTATTAAACCAAGATATATATATATTACATGCATCAATTAAAAAACTGGACACTTCTTCACCAAAGCAAAACCTAATTAGTTTAATTAACAACAAAAACAAAAGGCCTTAGCTTAAGGGCGACATCGTTCATCTGAGTAACATAAGCTATGAATTTGATCAAATCAACTTCATGGTTCAAATTCAAATTATCTTGACAATAAAAAAGAGTACATTTATGTCTTGTTCTAAAAGATTATTCAAATTTTTCTGCACATATTTATATTTGGTAAACATCTAACCCTTGGTTGTTCTATCTGAAACAAACTTTCACTCAGGTTTCAGCGTTTCTGACCCAAGGTTGATAAGAAGCAGATCAAATTTTTTTTTTCAGTTATTCATAAGTCAAAACTCAAACCCTAGTTGAATCCTCAACCAACCATGGGTATTATGATTTGCCTACACTACCTGAGGATGCTTCCATCCAGCTCAAGTGAATACCAAAACCCTTTTAAAAAGGGGAATAATAGTGAATGTGTCTAAAATATGTTTTTCTCAAGAACTACTACAGCAAGAAGCCAAAAATTTACACCAAAGCTTGTATATATAGTGAAAATTTAAATTGTTAAAATCGTGACCCCCGGACTGAGAGTGGGGCCAAACGAGGGTTTCAAAGTTTGACAAAGAAATATATATGGGAAAAAAATTGAAAATCTCCTCAAGAACTACAATGTTACGATATGTGAAATTACTATGCAAGCAATTACAAATAATTTATTCATCGATTTCAAATTGTGAAATGCGTGACCTCCGATCTTAAACTAGGGCCTAAAGAGGGATTCAAATTTTAACATAGAAATATCGGGAACATTTTAAAAAATCTTCTTCTCAAGAACTACAACGATTAGATTTTTAAGATAACTAAGCAAGCATCTCCAAAAAACTTAGATTCTAAATTGTTAAAACCGTGACTACCGAACTAATACTGGGGCCCAGAGAGGTGTTCAAAGTTTAACACGGATATAAAAGGAGAATATATTTGAAAATCTTTTTCCTAAGAGGTTCAGTGCTACAATATTTTGAGAATACTATGCAAGCGACTTTACATAATGTTGATTCTGAAATCGTGACCCCCGAAATAATACTGGGGTCCCAAAAGGGGTTTAAAGTTTAGGATAGAAGTATATGAGGGAAAATGTTTAAATATCGTCTCATTAACTCGATGCTAAAATTACAGAGAAAACTAAGCAAGCATCTTCCAAAAACGTAGATTCTAAATTGTTAAATCATGAACCCCAAATTAATCCTGAGTCCAAAAAGAGGGGTCCAAAATAAAAATTGAAATATATGGGGAAAATCTTCTTCTCAATAACTACAATTCTACAACTAGTGAGATTATTATGCAAGAAATCTAAGAAAAAGTAGATTAGATTCTAAATTGTTTGAATTGTGACGATATACTATTACGGGGGCCCACAGGGGGTTCAAAGTTTAATTCAAAGTTATATTGGGAAATATTTAAAATCTGCAATAAAATGAGACAAGAAACTTTTGTTCAGGTAAGCGTGATGTGGTCCATGGGTCTCTTGTTTAAAAGAAGTTGTATTTTTACGTAAAAATTTACCTGTACCCCTATCGTGGCCCAACCCTAACCCCGTTTATATGATATAAACAAACTTAAATTTACAATGCCTGGGGATGCTTCCACAAAAAAGCTTTTCTTGCCAAATGTTTTTGTGAGGAAAATTTTCAAAGATTTTCCACTTTTTATTTCTATGTAAAATTAACCTACCTTTATGGCTCCATCCTTCCTCCAGAGATAACTATTTGAACTTTCTTGAGTCTACACTTACTCAGGGTGCTTTCCCGCTATAAGCTTTTAAGGCCGAATGTATATGGTTTTTGATAATATGATTTTGAAGAAAATGAAAAAAAAAATCAATAACACAAAATTATTTCCCCAGCAAACAACCATGGTCCATCGTTTTAACAAATTTGAATTCCTTTTACTTTTGAATGCTTTATGCCAAGATGAGTTAAAATTAACCAGGTGGTTAGTTAGAAGAAGTTAAAAATGTGTTTACAGACGTAAGGAGAGACCCCCAGACAGACGAACGCCGGACAAAAAGTAATCAGAAAACCTAACTTGAACTTGTATTTATTAAACAAAGAAGTTTTCAGTTCATTTGATATCAAATTTTGTAAACCCAAAATTATCTATAGATTCAATTCATACGTGTGCATGTTAATAAATACATATTTCTATCCACATGTTAGCTTTGAAGACGTAGGAATTGAGTTTACTTCAATAACAGAAACTATGATAATCGATCAACCTAAGCTGATCACCTAGAATTCAAACTGTTACTGTATTAGACATTTTTTGGTTTTGTTTCTTTTCTTTTTTAATTTGTTTTCGTCTTAATATCAAAATTCTTCTTTTTGTGAGCTTTTTTTTTTTTGCAACATTTAATTGTAGATGTCGTTGCCTTTCTCTACGAAATATATTGTTACCAGTAGAACAATTGAAGTCACTATATCCAAGGGGACATTGACACCGGTATCCACCTATGACGTCAGAACACGTGGCTCCATTTTGACAAGGAGTGTCGCTACATCTGGTGTAACCTAGAAAACAAATTTAGATTCTAAAATATTTGACTTTCAATTTGTCAATGTGATTCGTTTGTTTCAAAAGCAGTTATTCAGTAAATAGTATTCCAGAAAACAATTGAAAATTTTATAACATTTGACTTTTTGTTTCTTTTGTATGATTTTTTTGGTTAAAAACGAAATCTTTTTTGCCAAGAAACATAGGGTATTTTACATACGGTTTTCGCATAGAGGTCCATAATGGTCCAAGTCACACCTACAAGAGAATGAGTTGATTCCGTCTAAGCAGGTCCCAGAATTTTGACATGGATTAGAAGCGCATTCATTGATATCTAAAATAAAAAAAAAATCAGGTGATTTTTCCAAGTGTAGAGCGAAACAATTTGTTAAGCAGTCTTACTTGCAATTGCTGGTGTCGTGCAATATTGTTACAAATGATATATGGTTGGGCAGTCTATTGACATGCAGGTTTTTTTTAGGAACATTGGTCTTACATGCACTTTATGTATAAAATACCTTAATCTAGAAATACACTAAATCCAATCAACGCTCACTTATTGAATTATCATCACAATCAATATCATTAAAATACTGTACAGAATATAATAAATTAAAAACGTTAACAGCAATTATTCCATGTTTTTCACCTTTTCGCTTAACCGGATTTACATGTATCCAAACAGGGAGACGCGTTTAAATCTTAACCTATGTCACTTATCAAAATTGTAAATACCTATTTTCAGAAAGCTTAATTGTCTCTACTATTTTCAAAATATTCTTGAATAGAATATCTTTGCACACAGATAAAGGAAAAAAAATCATCTAAATAGATAAGATTTTTCCCTACACTGAGAAAAATCTATCTAAAGTTGAAGGTATATTTGATAAGTATTCTAACCACCAAGCCATTTTAAACACATAGAATGTTTGCTTATATATCTGTGCAATGTATTCGATTTCATTTACCGGTATATCAAATACAAATATAATGCATATTAATACGGTTTTCTGTCATTAAGACGAAACTTATAAACATTTTCATTTCTGTCATACAGATTGTGGTTTTTTTAAGAATTTACAATTATAAAATGTGTAATACAGGCACATACTTACTTGAAGAAAGTTTTTGTTTTAAATTTTAGACTCGGTAAATAATTTCATACTAAAACAAGGAACTTTTGAGGGGAAAAACATTGAACAACTCACTAGTGCTGCAGTTCTTGTCAGTGAACCCTTGCTGACAATAACAGAAGTAATCTCCTACCAAATCAGTGCACGATGTACTGTTTATACACGGATGATCACTGCAGCGAACAAAGTCTGCAAAAGTATTATAGAGGAAATAACACTCTAAAAAAACATGTGAACAAACAACATTTGTTTGTGTTTTTTTTTTTGTTCTATCGAAACAGCTTATATTTGAGTAAAAACATACGAAATTGCAGTTAAGGTTGTCTTGATAAAACATAAATTTTCGCTATTTAAAATCCGATACATAATCTTTGGCAGCGAAAATAAACTCGTTTTTTTCACGCGTCAAATCTGAAATTTTGTACTCTTGTAATCTAGTGTATTCAAAACAACGTCTAGTTAACAAAATTTTAAAATAAGTAATTTGGTTCGCTAGAAAATACATTTTGGAAACAGCTGTATTTACAATTAGGTTTGTATCTCGTAATCAGTTTTAATCGCTTGAAACACATATTGCATCTTACATATCGAGAACGTCCAAAATGTTGTACTGGTAATTGCTGGCGACTTCACGCTACAGCCAAGTTCTTTATTGGCTATACCTAAAAGAATTGTTAAAAACAAAAGATAACATCTATTTCATCATATGGTTTTTTTTGGTATCAAAATTACAAAATGTGTTAAAATTCAAAAATGTCACACTATGAAGAATTTAAGAAGTGTTCATGTAGATTTTGGGCAATATCAGATTGATGTAAATCAGATTGAAACAGAAAATAAAAAGTGAACGAGAGTTTTGTTATACTCAAATACTTGTTTTTGGTTATACCTTCATCGAACCGTATATTATAAGTAATGCCTCTTTGATAGTTGTAGGAAGTCGTAAAGGACAATTGTCTTCCGCTTGTGGATTGTGGGTAAACAACAGCTGATGACATAGCGTCAATGGACTCCATGAGAACACCATTGGATTGGTAAACTCGAATATAAGTTGATGTTGAGGGACGCACAAACTGACCAAAAAAATTTAAATTCTTTACTCTGTATTGAGTTAGAAACTTGACAGTATGGACAAAGTTATGTACTGTGAATGATAACCACAGTATTGTTCAAAAACACAATCAGTATTGGAAAACTTTGATATGTAGGCATATTTTGATATCTTTTTCAAGTACATGAATGGTGTATAAAAATTGTAATTTATTTATTTAAATATATCACAATAAATAATGTACATATTTAGTATCTTTGTTAACTCATTCACACAATTAAAGTCGGACTCATTGCATTGATAAAAAAATATGTTTTACAAACAGTATTGGGATAACGAAAAAAATTAATATAATACTAAAGCAATATTCCATCTGAGACATTATGTTCCATAGGGGCTATCATAACCTATTTCAGCAACTGGTTCAAACTATTTATAACTTGTTAAAGGTTTGTGTGTAATAATTACCAGGAAGCTAAAACATATATAACGTACGGGTATAACAATTACATATCATAATAGAATGTTTAAGTTTCAATTAAATTTTTAGAACACTTACGTAATTTGAATACTGAACAGACCAATTTCTATTGTCCCCGTACACAAGACCTGTTGGATGCTGAGTACCTGATACGATTGTCGGGAGTGTACTCGAACCTGGTATTTACAGGCAAACATTTAGTAACCATTCATGAAACACAAAATAGGATTAAAGGAATAAAAATGTCATTTTGTCATTGTATAAGACTACTTACGGACGGCATTCCACGTGATGCATCTGGACTCTGTGGTTAATCTGAAATTGGATGTCATACCTAAAATAGTTATCTCTGTTTGTGGCTAAAAGAGGACACAAAATACAATAGAACGGTGGGTGTACAGTAACTGCACAATACCGTATATCTGTTGTGGAAAATGTTAAAAGTTTACCCCAAATTGTCCTCTGCGGTAAAACAGATAATATAAGATCCCTGCTGAGTGCTTGCTGGTGTCCAGCTCAGGATGACGTAATAATCGGTCGATGAAATTGATTGGATACTGGACTTTGTGACGCCGACTGGAGTTTGCGTGGTGACTTCTTCGATTCTGAAAATCAATTTGATTTATTCATTCTCTCTTCCTTTCTCTTTTTTTTCCGTAGAAGAAAACGGCAATAAAGTTTTCAGTCAAAAACTTAGCATAAAGGAATGTAAAGTAATTAATGGAACGTCTCAAACTCTGTACGTCAAATTGATACTAACACAGAAGCAAATTATGAATACATCCTGTAATGTTTATCTTACCGTTGACTGGTAGTTCCCGTTCTGATGCGAATCTCGATAGTGAGAGCCACTCCTTGGACTGCCTCATAACAACCTCCATTGGGCGGCGTTGGTGAAATGAATGTAGGTGCCGAGGCACACCCACTATTTGAATCAAATATTTCGACCAGGAACTGGAGAGGGATGCTGCTCAATGGGGTAGAAGAAGAGGAGGAGGCAAAATCTTCAATCTGAATGGCTACAGCGTAATATCCCGAGGTACTTGTTGAAGCGGAGTAGTTCAGAGTACATGTACTCTGGTTTATAAAATAAGAAATTATCATATAGGTGGATTTAAAATTTGTCTGCTGTTTCCATTTTTTGTGCAGCATTGTACTTTAAGTGATATTAATATGCAACATGTCATGTCACTGAAGCTACCTGTTTCATCCTATATGTCACAGAAGTGAGCGTTTCTTTATAAACAATTATGAAAGGATGGAATTGTGTTGTAAATAGAATGCCACTACCTATATAACTATTTTACCTATTAAAATTAACTAAAAAATATTTCAATTTCAGTACAACTCAAGTACATTTGTAAGTAAATTAAGCAATACACGTCTTTGTGTTGGCTTATTGTGTTGTTAGGTACACATATCAAAGCAAGTAAAAACCGAGCGCAAGAAAGAAAGTCTATACTCTGTTACAAAAAAAGAAATATCGTCCACCAAATAACATTGTTTCTATTCTCACAAATAATATTTAGCATTGTATCTATAGGTAGTGTACTTGTGCTCAGGACAAATTATAGTAAAACACAAAACCATACCTGATGCAAAACAGCCCCGAAGAGAGAACCACAAATCCCATCACACTCGTCGGTGGGTGAACTAACTGCCCATCTACATCTTATGTCGTCACCATCATCATCAGCAACTAAATAAAACAAAGATGTTTCTCAATAAAACAGAATCATCGTGTTTGAAAAAATCGACAATAAAACAGAATCATCGTGTTTGAAAAAATCATCAATTAATTCGGTGTTGCAAAGTAGTGTTTAAGCTTTAGTTACTGTGTTCTTCATGGTATAAAATTTAAAGTTATTGAATAACACAAATAATTAATCAGCCATTTTCCTTTTAAGAATAAATTTTTAAAAAATAAGTTTTTACAATAAGATATCAACCTTCAATTTAAGTCAAATTCATAATTAGTTTTCGGGTTGCTCATCGTTATCTACCTGGAATTTTGATGCTATGGCTGCATCCGCGCTGTAGTCGAACAATAGGCTGCATGGCAGTGACGGGCGATGTGTTGACACGGCCAATATCCTGTCTGTAAGCAAGATCTATTCGCGTTCCTATAGTCCAACTAGAGTCAGAATTCAACAGAAGGGTACTTATCCAACAACACGAAGAATACCTAAAATTAATATATACAACAATTATATTAGACACTACAAAAAACTGTGGATAATGAATAGGTATTTGTTTCATCATCTGTTCCTGTAATTGCTCACTCGGTTAAGTAAAATAACTGCATTTGAAAATGTTGACATGTCGTGTTGCAATATACACACCCAATGAAGTACGAGGTCGAACTAGATGGTAGAGTGACGTTAAATTCTCCCTCATATGTTGCCCAATCTTCCGATGTGCTGTAGTCTGTGCATATTGATTTTATTGAAGGACTGCTCCAACTGTATAAACTACAACCTTCAAAACAACTGACAGTGCCAAACGTTCTCTGTGTTCTGTTGGTTTTGTAACTATCATCACACACCGGGGAATAATAAGTATTTCTCCAGGACATGCGGTGGGTAACTTGTACCTAAAGTAAACGAAAGTTCAAAATCACTTTACAGTGAGGGTGTAACATGTATATCTGGCTTTTTGAAAAATAAAACACTATATTATTTTAGGAAAAGGTTTTATTGTACATGGTCTAATGTCATCAACATGTCGGTTAAGAGGCATGAGTTATTCCATGTCCACAACTCTGATATTCGGATATTTCTTTAAATGACTTCAAACCCAGAGTAGTTAACCATTGTATATTTTTTATTGTTTAATTAATATCATCTGGTTTTGCACTGTTATCTAATTTTGTTATATCATTTTAGTTCACCAAAAGTTTTATTCCTAGCAATTCAAAGTTTGTACCGTTTCAATCAATTCTCCATCTTGATTGGTTTAAAGATTTTTTGAGATTTTTTGTACTTCTTATTCACACCATCTTGGTTTTAGAATGAGAATTTTGTATTATGTTCTAATATATCAGCAAAAAATTAGGTATCTAAGAATATTGTGTTTCTGGTCATGATCCATTTGAAAATTAAGATTTCTCATCTGCGTTTTGGTAAATTTCTCAAATTGTAATGCCTTTTTTAAAATTCTTTATCATTTTTATGTATTGTCCCTAAATTTTGAACAGAGCAAACAAAGGGAGGGTGATGTTAGATTACCCTCTGCACCCTCTTTGTGGGTAAAAATAATGTGATATTATTGTACCATTTTGAACAATACATATTTTATGTCATAGTATTAGGTTTGTATCTGATCTTTTATGGAATTTCGAAAAATGAAATAGGTAAATAAATCATTAAGTGCTTATATTTACATTCCCTTACTTCTGAAAACAATTATTTACCTAGATAAATCGATACACATTGCAGATCACAGAGGGAGTAAATTAGTAAAAGCAAGAACAGCTGTTTTACAAAACCGGTTTAAAATGGTTATCAAGTTGAGATCGATTAGCATGAAAATATAATCCATGAAAATAGCTCTTAAAATTTTGCTTATAACAATAAAATCAACTTTTTTGTTGAATTATTTTAAAACATGTATGAAATATGTTTTAACTGATAACACAGAAATCACTGTTTGGGAACTACTTATGTAGATTACATGTAAAATCATACGCAGTGGTTAGTTGTTTCATTTAGAGGAATTTAAATATCACAGAATTTAATGGAAAAACAGAGTAGAATGTAAATATTTAGCTTTAATGTGAAATATCAAGGAAGATATGATCAGTAATTGTAAACTGGGTAATCTCATTGTTAATTCTGGTGAACATTTTTCTCTTATATATGGGGTATGCATAGTGAGGCTTCACTTTGTTAGCTTCTTCCTTGATTAAAGTAACATATTCCTAATCTGTTGATAGAGACTTTTTAAATTTCCAGAGAACTTTGCCTTTTTTTAATTTCACTCGTTTATCAAGATAGTATGACCGTTGAATAATCTTAACAGTCGTGGCTGTGTTCAGACTTGACTGGTAATATCATTGGCAGCAATAAGTCTAATATTTATTGTTTTATAAATCTAGCCTTTTTAATCGTGTCTCTCCTCCCAGTAAACATTTCTAAAATCTGGATATTTTTTTCTAAAAACATCCTGTAATTTAATGTATTCAATTAAATGTTACAAATGTAACTCTTTGTGTAGATTCATTATGGTGCAAATGATGAGGGGTAAATTTTAGTGTATTTGTTAATAGTGATTTATATAGAGTTACAGATTTGAGAATACGCTGTTCAGACAGATCAAGCTGTGTTTGGGTAATTAAGAATGGATTAATGTCTAGAGTGGTCAAGTTTTATGGGCTTTTAATTATTGGAGCTATGGGAGCTATTGTTTGTAGATTTGGGAGCCAAGGTCAAGTTGTAGTTCAGACAAGATGATTAGAATTTTATAGAGATAGATGTAGAAATGGAGCTAATTGATTAATAGATTGGAGCTAATGATTAAAGATAATCATCAATTGGAGCCGAATAGTATATATATTATGAGCTTTAAGGATTAGGGAGATGGGTGTAGAATAGAGTAAGGAATAGAGTTGGAGATTCAGAGGTGCACATGGATTAAACATAATATGTAATGTGACTTTTCTTTAGTGATGTGAATAAACTTGTAAATAGTTTCAAGCCGACTTTCAAATATGTTTAGTTAAAAAGAATTGCCGTAATTCACATAGTCTGCATTTGATATTTGTTAAGAAAATGTACTATACCAAGTGTTCCCCAGTGATGACGGCAATTGCTTGTTTTAAAGATAAAAAATACAGAGGTTTACAGACTTAAAATATTTGCAAATATCTATGTAAGGACATGTTTTTAGTGTGAAACAAAACATTTAAAGCCCAGTTTCGGTAACCTTTTGAAATATTCATTCAAAAGATGAATTATACCTAGATATTTTTAGAAACCAAAAATTATGAAATTATAGAAAGAATGACAAATGAGTCCTATGCTTGGTAACAAAACAATATATAATTATGATATTCAATACTGTACCTATCATATTACCGCAGTTTTCAGTGTTTAACATACATTTACATCTTATAAGAGTATATTGTTCTTCTTTTTCTATAGCAAAAACAGGTTGCATTGAATTTTATTTTTAGAGTCCTTTTTTGGTTTACATCGATTCATACTTTTATTTTCATTTTTCTTTGATTACTCTGTTTATACATTTACATGCAATTAAACATCCCAAAACTTTGAACAATGAACACATATTTATTTTAGCAGCAAACCTTTTTCTCTTTAATCACTGAGGAAATGAATTGTCTCCAAAAGTATTTTGGTAGTCTTATTATTATCAAGAATTCGAAACTTAACTGAATAATTTTTAAAGTCATTCAGTTGGTTGTTTTGCAATTTGTTGTGCAAGAAAATATGCCGAATGTGCATGTCGTGTTGTTAATCTCTCATCTTCATTCGAACAAAAGACTGAAGAACTTTAAATATTTGATACATTCAGCATTTTTTAAACTTTGGGCTTATAATCTTATGTCATCTTTAAGCTAGACGCAAGGTTAAAGATGTATATCTTTATAAGACCAAATCACTATTCAGAATTGAATTAAGTTTGATTGTGTATGGTATGAGTTAACGTAATTTAGATTTCTTCAGTACCCCAATCCTCAACTTATTCGTTGATAGTTAATGATTTATAATCGTTGTCTGATAATTAATTTATTGTTTTATCCACAATAGCTAAGAAAAAATATCCAATGGCACTGATGATATCTATATAGTATATTTTATTAAAACTTCCACAGATAGACTCGGTTATGGTGGACCACTAGAAGCTATCCAAAATTTGGCCCCTGTTTTTTTTCTATCCTGCAGATTTAATACACCCTTCTCTTTGCAAATGCAAATGAATAATCTCTTCAAAGATCCCTTTAAACAGCGGTTTCGAAAAACAACTTTAAAACAACTTGTTCTTAAAAACAGGAGGTTTTCTTTTGAATTTCATAATCATTCAGAGCGGTGCTATAAAAATGAAAATGACAAACCGCCAACCATCTCAAAAATTAATAAAACAAAAAACAAATTCAAAGCAGAGCAACATGGACATCTTAAAATATAGAGATGGGTTCGGGTGATCTAACAAGTATAAAAGACGTCAGTCAGCATGTCTCAGTGAAACATTATACTTTCTGACAAGGACATTGTATCGACCATAGAACTTGCGTAAAGATCAAAATTGCAATGCAAGCGTGTAGAAAGTTACCATTAGAAGTTCAGACCAAAGATTGTCAACATGTAAAGAACTGTTGCAAGAACTGATGTAAAAATATTCAAGAACAATGACAATGAAACTTGTTTTATGTAATTTGAACCTCTCATTTTTTTTTTATCTGAGAGAGGGGTGATTGTATAAGCCTTTTGGCTTGTTTTCCAATCTTATTGTACATTATGTCAAATACATGTACTTGCTAGTGTAAAATATCAATACATATTGTTGAAACTAAACTTGTTTTAGTTATATATCGAATAGAATAAAAATTCTACTAGTACATATCTAAATCACCTGTCTTGTTTTTTAGAACAATCAACGTGTATTTCAGGTTTAAACATTATATTTGGGCAGCTTGATTGTCTTCTGTTCATACAGTGCCTTAATCTATATCATAATGCCAACCTAGCTGTCGACATATCTGATCGTTATACCCCACATCGATCATCATTAAATCTTGAAAGAATTTTATTAGTTGTATCTTCTTAGTACAGTAATCTACTGAGTACAACTAAAGGTCGAATTCCTCTTTCAATTTACAAAAACAAGGAAGTGAATTAATTGGTTTCGCTTTCGAAATAGAATTTTGCAGAACTCTATAGAACTAATTGTCGAACAGAATAGATTGTTATTTATATCATTTAATAGCTAGACATTGTTTTAATTTCTGAAAGCTTTAAATAATTACAAGAAAAACATACGTTCCTATTTTTTTTTCTCTCAGTATTGATATATTAATTTGAAAACTTCATGATCAGCCAAAATTCAATCTATTTCACATTATCTTCGATGCCCCTAACTCATTTATTTCAAAAATCATCATTAGAGCCGAAATATTGTTGAAGGGTATGGTGGTTTTGCCGTTTCCGATATCTGAGAAACTTTATTATGAAAGTCATAGTTCGATTTAACCATTTTGAAACCTTAAGCTAATTATTCATATTTAAGAAACCTTATAAGGCTCAAAATTTCTAAACCCTTTTGTGGTATAGTTCTGGTTTTTGTCCACGTTTTTCAAACTTTAAGAGGAGGAAAATAACAGTCAAGTCAGTATTTTTTAAAAAGAAAGTCTGTTAACAGAAAAAGGTCTGACAAATTTATTCGGTCGACGTATAAAACAGCTTATCAAAATTAACATACTTCTTATTTAAGACGCCAAATTTCTGTAGGAACTTACCGTAGGATATACATGTATACATAACAAAGATTTTTTTTATGAAGGCAACAAATCAATATTAATCATCTATGAATTCAAAATTGTTACTAGGTTCATAGAGTTAATATTTCATAAAAGATTCCGTAATGTTTCAACAAAGTTGCTTGGATCCCATTGGGGACATACATGTAAGTGTAAATGTTTAAAATATCATTCATTACAAAGGCATTAAGGTAGAATGCATGCAAAATCTAAAAATGAATGTATAAGGTTTGTTTGCCACATGCTAAGTTGTTACAAATTCATAAAGAGCTAGACCTTGATTTGCATTAATGATCTATAAATATTTATCTTAACTTAAATAAATTTATCGGTGGTTTTGTCTTGACTTTTTGTATATTATAGCGAGAAAATAATGCAATGATATTTATAAACGGCCGAATAATAATCATTGTAATTTTTGTAAAAAATTGTATGGTCAGTGAGTAACGCTTCGTTTATTTATATATATTATTTATGTATTTTATCCGTGAATAATTTTATCCAGATTTTTTTAATTTAAAGGTGATATGCGTAACATAATTTGTGGTTTGTTTTAACCAGGCTTCAGTTTAAGAAGGCAACGGTTCTTTTACATGCTTACAATGCGATAATTGGTTTACTTTCAGCCAAAGTCTCAAACCGGAAGGCACGCGTAGAACACATGAATTGAGTCTACGCGTAAGAAAATAGAGCAGAAAGTTTTCATGCCTTTCAGTAAATATGTATTATAAAAACACGCATTAAATCTTTTTAAGTCATCTGTGTATAAACAAAAGTCTATTTAGAAAATAAACAAAGCGTTTTATTGATGAAAATATTCTTGCTCGGGTTGAAATGTGAAATGAGTTACTAAACTGAATCCACAGCATCGTTGACGATTCAGTGGGTGTACGAGCTCATTAATCAATAGAAGAGGTTGATGGTTGAATCGAAATTAAAGTTCCCAAACGCAATGTGCCATTTTTGAAAAGTTGTGAATTTTATTTTGACAATCTTTTACCTTAATACTACCAAACTTCATGCGCAAGCAAGTTAAAATCGGAACAGATGTTTTACAAATTAAAGAGGTGTTTCATTGGCTTCCAGTCTACATGCGGTATGACTGCTGTTCGTCTCTAAAGGAATTTTGTACAAAGAAAATAAAAACAAGTCTGAATTTGCCTTATCGTTCGTTGGCTCTTTAGTTGATTAAACTGAATTTAAATTCTAAACAATACATTGTAGGCAAAATCTATAATAGATTATACATTTTGGAAGACTTATACATCATATAATATATACAATCTTATCGATTGAAGAACCAAGTTAGATATTAATGTTCATGTTTTCCGGCTTAATTGGAATCAGGCTTGGGGTGAATTACATTGTAAAATAATGCATTACAATACCATTACTTCATGAATTAGGGCATTAAATTACCATTACTCAATTTTCTTGAAGTAATGCAATAC
Organism: Magallana angulata; assembly: GCF_025612915.1. Classification (NCBI taxonomy): domain Eukaryota; kingdom Metazoa; phylum Mollusca; class Bivalvia; order Ostreida; family Ostreidae; genus Magallana; species Magallana angulata. Next base: position 30,298,587 of record NC_069111.1, on the reverse strand, counting down.
ATTACCATTACATGAGTAAAGTAATGCATTACCATTACTCTCTGAAAAGTCATTAAGTTTTTAAAAAGTAATTTAAAAACTAAACAAAGAGTTTTTGTAAATATTTCATAAATAAAACATGCTTAAAATATTTACAGGTTCATGTTCAAGTTCACTATCAGGTCCAAATTTAATGACTTATACAAGATTGCTGTTGCACGTGTAGTTCTCAAAGTAAGGTTGGTCCCGTAACATTTACACGCTAATGGCGGAGTTGACAATCTCTGTTATATATGTCTCTGATTTTCGGAGTATGATTTTTAATGAAATGAACGGTTGTATCGTAATTCGTGTAGGTGATGCACGAGTTTACACAAAAAAGTAGTAAGTGGCGAACGGATTTATTTTTATCTATTAATTTTGCATGAATCGCAAATGAAGAAAATCGTGTCAGATAAGTCGGTCTTAAAAATCAAAATTGCGACCGTGACAAAATCTTTTTATTGTCAAAGTTCTTGGAATCTTATTGTAAAAAAAAATATTTCTAACGTCAGGTGCCTGTGTTTGTTATCGGTATACAAATGTTCACTTTGTTTGTTATTCAGCAGTTTTAGAGTTTTCGGTGTTTTCATAAAACTTTCATTACGGATACCGTCCGACTTGTGGATTTTCCCTTGGATCACAAAATTGAATAAATCTAATGATTAAAATTATCTACCTTGATATAGTTGTTTGATTTTCCCGGTTAGTAGTAATTTGTAAAATATTTCCATGGGGTCTTATTTTACCTAATATACCGATGTGTCAATTTTCTACAATTATGAAGGCCGGGATTGAGTAAAATTTAGACACAGTATCAGACAATTGCATAAAAGCCGAATTAACATAGATTGTAACAACTAATTCAAACTCATAAATTTTGGAAGCATATTCGAGAAAATCCAGGACAATTACAAATTCACTCTTTCAAAACCTCGTCTTTCATTTCTTTGATTTTACATGTTATTTTGTAATTATGGTTAGCTTATTGTTGGCGAGGAAACACGAAAACACAAAAACCCTCTCCGCTCTAAATCTGTTTAACCTAATATATGTTGCTTACTAGCCTTTTTTTGAAAAGGTTTATCATAGATTTGATATACCTTAAAACAGCAAAAAAATAAAAATTGGCAAAGGTACAATTATGGCTCACCATAATGATAGAAAATCTAGAAGTCGGTGGGGAAGAATAAATTAGCAGACTTGTATAAATATATCTTTTATATTTCTTGGTAATGCGCTTTTTGAGCAGTCTAGAATATCACTTTTTGGTCTTATAATTGTGAAACCGAAACGTTTTAATCAGGATTGAACGTATTACATAATATGCTAATAAAAATGCCTGAATGATATGACACTCCATGAATGCAATAGGATACTTGGATTTAAACAAAAGATTTGATTTTCCGGAATACATCGTGTATCTTCTATTTAAAGTAGAAATGTTATCATTTAGGCAGTTTGGTAAAGGTGTAAGGTGCACTTAGGCGTGCTTGAGAAATATGACTCTTTTGCTTTGACTAAAATTCCTTGTCACTAAAATTCTAAACACTATACTTTGACCCTTGCGTGCACGGGTTGACATTGCATATTATATCGGTTATTTACGAAATATATACATCGACACACTGTATTGTTGACATTTGCATAACCAAGCTTAAGCCTACAATAATGCTATTAATTTCACTATATTCTGCTCAGTTGGAATAATCTGTGTCTCGAGACAGGCCTTCACCACAATGCCTCCCATATCCCGTATTGTAGCAAAATATTTCAGAGTCGCTCCGAAACGATTTTGGAGAAAATTAATGAAGCTGCATTGAAAATAACAGTTAAATTATTCATAACAAACCATTTTGAGGCAGTAAATACCTTTCATCTAAAAGTTTAATTCACATTAATGAAAAATTCAACACTTTTTTACCAACTTTTTATTTCTCGCTTCGAATTTACACACCATGTTGACATTTGGAACTCTCGAATTTTTCATATAAAAAAATCTGTATTAATTATGTAAAAGTCATCTCCCGTATTTCCTTTGATAAACAGAATATATGACAAATTTGCAAGGAAAATTTACACCTATTTGTGATTTCGTTTCTGAGTTTATCCATGCAAATGTGATATTGTGGAAATATAAACTACAGAGCCTCCTGTGATATGTAAATAAATGTGCAAGCGCAAGATTGTAAAATACGGATGATTTCCGGATTCTTTACAAGAATTTTCGTTAATTATTGATTAGCGAAGCTTGATTGAGAAAAAATAAAAACAAATTGGTAATTTTCAAGTGCCACTGATGTTTAAAATATATAAAACAAAAGACAGTACTCTTCCAATTTCTCGGTATAAAAGCCCCAAAAAATCGAATCTATTATTCTAATATAGTAGTATAGATTTCTACAAAGAAACTGATTAATATCTACGTCAAAGAAATTTTAAGTTCTCAAAAACATTATCCTAACGTAAACGTTCATAAGTCTCTTATTAATAACGATTCTGTAGTAAAATCAGATGTTCGGGAATAAAACTTTGTATTTTTATTCACAATTTGGATATTCACGAACAAAAACACATTAAAACTACATTATGATAGATTTTTTAAGGAAGGGGGGGGGGGGGGCGTGCAATGAGAACATATTGATGAACGAAGACTAGAAACAATCTCAAATTATGAACAGAGATCCTAGTTTTAAAAGTTAACCTTATCTTGAAACAACAAAAAAAACTAAAGTAACCAAGATTCTCAGCAGAATACATACTTTCGTCAAAGGAAAGACGATTTTTTTTTTTTTTTTTTTTGGTTAAATTGATATGCTTAATACACCTAGACGTATACACCTAGGTTATTTTTATTATATTAATTCAATTATTAATAAACACGTTTTTAAATCATTTATGCTAACTTGAGACCTATATCAAAAATGATATAGGTCTGTTTAAAAACTTCATTTGCAGATTTCTACCTTGTTTTGCAAAACACTCGAGCGTTTCCTGTGTCAATTCAGAGTGTTAAGTTAACAATGATTGCATTTCTGAGTTAGCTATGAAATTTAAAAGATTGACTTTCGGTTGTTAAATGAAGATTTCAGTTTCGGTTAATGTTTTTCTTTGGAATTATGCCATGCAAATAAAAAAATGCATGTTCTTTTTTACTTCAGAGGAAAGCTATATAAGTCATTATTTATTTATTAAAAAAACTTGATTTTGAGACTTTCACGGGTTACAAAGTCACACAAAAGAAAATATGTTTCTACGCATATTCTGTTGCGTCAGAAACTTTTGCAAAGGATTTTTTTTTTACACAACCTCTATTATAAAAGTTAAATATATTTATAGGTACTATGTTGTGTTGGTTTATTTATATTCATATCTTTAAATTTAACCAGTCAGTTCATTTTAAATACATTTGTTTATTGAGAAATAGTCAACATGAAAAAAATATGGATTTCTTCTTAATTTAATCATTATTGTGTTTTTCCCTATCCCTGTTGGGCCCCTGTAAGGTTTCTTTTAGCCGAAAGCAAAATCAATTGCATATAAGAATCTATCACTCCCTTTTACAGTTTGCTAACAAAATTAATATCAACATAAATTCTTAACATGCTGAAGATATTTGTGAGAATAGTTGTTAAACCTCAAATACCTGATTTCCAGAAAGGTTCTTCCATGTAAAGATACCTCCTCGGAAATGGGACCCCAAAGCTGTACCAAAAAAGAGTAGCGAAAACAAAAGAAGCCTCATCCTTTATTGACCAGAACTCCGCTAATTGAATTGAATGGCATTGCACGTTTACATGCGACTTCTGCAAAGTGTTTAAAAGATTTCCTTGTTGTATTTAAATACCCTGCACTGAATTATATATACTAAGCATGCGTATTTCATTGGTATCTAGTATCTTTTTAAAAATCGGGGGTTCTTTTTATTCCATTAATGCTTGATATGTAATTGTTCTTTTGTAAATGGATATCCGGCTTGGTTTAAAACAAATGGGGCATGGAATGCATGATTTATCGCCTTTTTCTTGATAATCTAAACTTTTAACATTTAATTGGAATTCGAAAAAAAATGAGTTGTCAAGGTGATAATGTTTGTCATATAAATGCACTTCTTAGACATCAATTTCCATCGCTTTTATACACAGATAAGACATATTATAACGTGCTAAACGCAAGCAGGTTTAAAAAAACCCAATACCTTCATTTACGATCTATAATAGTAGTTTACATGTGTATTGAATTATGTGTAACACAAACCTTTATTACGCAACCTTACTTTAGAAAACAGTTCCCTGTTCACAAACCGAAAGTTCCGTCAAGTAGATTTTTTTTTTACATTTATTCCATAAGCAATTCCCTGCAACTTTCTGATAAATATAGCTATAACAGGGGCCAATCTTGTAATTAAAGGCGTGGTTTGTAAAGATGCAGCATGAGTATGCCTATTTAATCAAATAAGACCTTTTTCAAAATGGAACATGCAAGAAAAGATTAAGTATTCCTCAGAAATATCAGTTTTCAAACAGGAATGGTTGTGTGAAACTTTTTTATTTGTCCTTATTATAGTACATTTGATTGTCAAAAAGATTATGAAAATCAGGCATATTTTAGTTTTTAGATTTAAAAAAAAATCATCAAAATGACCTCTTTGTCAGAAAGGTCTCAGACAAAAGAGCTATGAGACCATTTGTAGATATTTTCAATTAGTGTTTCAAAACTTCGATACTGTATTTATATTCTTTAGGTATTACTTAACCCTTAATAATTTAACCGATTAACCCTTAATAATTTAATCAAAAGGACGTATGAAATACAGTAGAAAGATGGCAGCAATCACATGTATGACATGTGATTGGAATTGTGTTTATGTCTTTAACCTCTTAGTGGTAAAATTTCAAGGGATTGTAATGTAAATAATTTTCTTTTCCTTTTCACATACATGTATATTTATACATTGTTGGGAGACAAACACATTATACACTTACTATGTAATCATTTTACAAAAATCTTCTATAGTTGTTACGTAGATGTTTACCCTTTATAACGCTAACTTAACTAACTAAGTACTCTATCTAATAATTCGGAAAAATTTAAATTATATTTAAAAAAAGACTAAGTTTCAAGCGTTGTATGAAAGATAGGTAGGTGTATTTCTTTTATGTATGGATCATTCCTTTGTCACACTGACTTTAAATCAAATCACACATATTTACCCCCAGCTGCAAAACATTAATCACAATGACTTTTCACTCTACGTAAGATCGAATCATGTTTTCCCCCATCTCTTGATTATTTTTAACTTTTGTGCTTTAACTCCTTTTTTTAACCACACAAAAATGATTTCACTCTTAGTAAGATGTAAATAGTCAAAAGTTAATGTTCTTGAATTTCAACTCTTTTATGGGAAAAAGTCTACTTCAGGCTCATTTGCATAAAAAAATTACAGTGCAGGGCATCACCGAAGTTTGATATACATGTATATATACCTTAAATTACGTTACAGCAGTATTTTTATCAATCAACGACATTTTTTTGGTTATGAAGAAACAAAATTGATATGTTTTATATTATATATTTAATGATGACAAGAATAGTGTATCCTTAGTATATGAAATGTGACAAAAGATTTTTCTTAAATATATATTCTTATGCAGATTGAATATATATTCTTACACATTTAAAAATAAGAAAACCATGATTTTTTTCTTGTCCATCTTTCATGTTTCATATAATTGCAGTCTGATAATTGATCTAATGGTTTGAACATCAATTAGAAAATGTGATGGAGACTCACTTTCCAGTGACTAAATTGGGGTTTTTTTGCGAGATTTTTCTCTGAATTCTTTTTTTATTTGTTTATTTTGTGTTTTTGTTTTTACTTTACATACAGGTGTATAAAAAGAAATGTTGCATTTTCTCATCCCCTTCTAATATAACGTTCATTTACCTCTTCTGCTGCCTAATATTCCTGAAATTACATGAATTGTAAACAAAAAGGTAACTGCAATGAAATCGACATTCATGGTGCATTTAAATTATGTCAATCGTCTTCTTTACACACTCTGATCCGACGACTCTATTCAAAAGATCCTTCTGGTAATACAGTTATCGACTTGAGAAACCTTGTTCTCACTGCACTCTTTAAAACTGTTCATTATGAGGATACGAAACCGTTTTAAGTGTTTAGAATATTTACATTCTTCTTTGATAACACTGGATTCCAAACCTTATTGCCCTTTCTTAATTCATTAGAGCTTACAACTCAGACACTAGTCCATTTTTATGTCGACATTGCACCAAGAGTTTAGAAGCTACAGACTATTGACATGGATAGTTCATTCAATTTGAAAACCAAGATCGCACAAAAGTCAAATACAATGTTTTGTGGTAATCATTATATTGACTTTATACAAAAGCGAGTATTTGTGTTGTCGTGTGATCTGCTCTATAACTTCAATTTTTGTGCCAAATTTGAATACTTCAAAAAAATGTTGATTCCACATGCGTGTTTTTGATCTTTATTTGTGATGTCTCCATTTCTTCTGATACCAACACGCTTATGCTCAATGTTGCCCCATGTAGTTGGCGTTGAAAAGCCCTATATCAGTATTAAATCATTTTTTGAAGTTTTTTAAAATTAACTTGTTCAAATAATTACACTGTATTCATCTTTTCAAAGCACTTATGATTAATTTTGATTTGAGTACATTTTGTTTATGTGTTATATTATGTTTAATACACTTGTCAAATTAATTTAAGTACCCTTTGCTAATGTTTCATAATTTTTTCAATGTACGTGTCTCTACTTGTATTTACTTGTTGGAGCGTGTTCCATGCTCTTTGAAATGTACTTGTCTTAGTAATTTAAAATGATGATGTATAGTTTGTTTTAATGTACATTTATTTGTACTTTTTGGTCTTTTAAATGCTTTCGTTTAACTTTTTGCTTCATTCAAACCCATTTTTTTTTGTTTATTAGGTACAATTCATCACGCAATGGCCAATTGTTGAGTAGTTCGAAAATTTAAATAATTTCGATTTTTATTGCATTTAGATTTTAAAAAATAGATATTTAATATCAAATGTTAAAAGAGTGTAAACTATTAGAAAGAGTTAGTCTGTTAGTTACACTTTATTTTGAAATTAGAAATACGAAAAACTTATTTTCAAATGCAATGTACCGTATCTGTTTATGAATGTTTCTTTGTTTAATCTGAGTGGCGGAATTTTGATATGAATATGAATATGATATTAATCTACATAATTTTTTTCAGAAAAGTTTATATCTTCATAAAAATTGTCGTCGAAATCTTTTTATTTTAAATGGTTTTTTTTTACCTTTACACAGTGCTTACAGATTCGTTATTGTCAACTGTTTGAACGGGGCCACATGGGGTCACATCTGAGGATTGCTTAGTATGTATGTCCATCGGCGTGTCCATTGTCCACGTTTCAATGACATTGCCATGACCCTGTTACCCCATGTGGCCCCGTGACCTACAGTCATGACTCTGGAGATAAGAGTTTAATATATAAAGTCCGTTTTCAGTCTAAAAATTTATCCATAAGACTTTCGAGAGGTAAGAACAGGGAAATTGATTGTTTAAAAATAATTTGATATGGCATACAAAGCGCTATGATTTTTTCTCAGAAGCTTCATAACAGAAATATGTCTAAATTTCAAACACATTTGCTGTATGCAATGTTGCTTTTCTTTTGAACAAGTAAAATTTGATAGTATATGATGTATATAGCATTACTGGAATATCTTTACTAACCTTCGAATAGAAGATTGTTGTATATAGCATTGTTTTCCCTGTTTCTTCTTTTTTAAAGTTTCTAGTCCGACTTTTTAAAAATGCATGAATTGACATATTTTTGAATTATTTTAAATTATCATTCAAACTTATGAATAGTGTTGGTAATTATATTTTTTCTTAAACCATATCTTATTCACGAAACTATGAGAGTATCGGAAACATCACTTATTCATGTAAAGAAATATTATTTCATTATTATTGTTTTGTATTTTAATTATATTTTAAATCCGACCTAGTCTTGCCATAAATTTTCTCATATATCTCTGTTTATCTCTCTTTTTGCATAACCTCTATAGATAAAGATTCTTCCTACCTAAAATTTTAAAATTACTAAGACTGTGTAAATACTTAATTTTTCATAATATGACAATTTCTTATTACTGCACAATGCTTTGTGATCTACTCTAAATTAAGAAATTTGAGAAGAGATAAAAAGTACGAAGTACTCTCAGTAGATAGACTGCAAAAAAGTCAGAAAAACAGAGAATAAAAATTTAAAGGATGCACATCTTAATAAAATAGAATTATTACTCATCAAATTTTGTTTTCCACAGGAAACATGAAGGTTGCCGTATTTTTGTTGTGTCTGATCCCATTGGTGCTCTGTGCCCCATCTGACCTCGACAAAAGATGGCTCATTAATCGTAAGTTTCATATGTGGAGCCAGGCTCCCTTCTACGTTTTTTAGGAGTGCATCTATTTTTTAAACAAACGAAAACATAAGGATGCCACGTGTGACCACGAAGTATAAAAATATTGTCAAAGATTTGACTTTCAGTGTGTATGTGTAGAAATTTGAAAAGACGTCATTGTTTTATTATTATTATATAAGAGATATGAATATCATATAAATATATATATATATATATATATATATATATATATATATATATATATATATATATATATATATATATATATATATATATATATATATATGCAGTTTTAAAAAGACACGAAGAAATAAACTATAGATCAATATTTACAGTTTTCCTGATTTTGTGATAAATATTACAGTTTATTGGTAATTTCCAAAACTACATGTGTTTTATCCAGATAAGAGAGTGAGTGAAGTAAGTCATAGTCTCGTTTTCTTTCAGTTAATGGCGTCATCGACCAGATCAAACACTTGGTGACCCCAGATATGGAGCAAGGAGCATGTGAAAGTCTCTGCAAGAGTGTTGTGGCTGGACTTGGATCCCTTGTCTGTCCAACAGCTTGCTCAACGTGAGTGCAGATAGCCCAATAAAATCGTACCTATAAGCCTTATACTTATTTATGAGATCTCGACAGCAGATAGAGTATTACTTTAACTTTAATATATACCTAATAAGAATGTAAAGTTTTTACATATGCAATACAGGTTATTTATTGTTATGTGTTATGTATTTTCTCTATTTATATAGACAAGCCATCTAACTATTTTTTTAGATGTAACTTTAAGGTCACATGGCTAAGAACTGAAAACAGTTCGTTATATTTGATTAATAAAAAAAAACACCTGTTTATTTACGCCACATATTAATAGTGACTTCTTAATTTAGGTTTATTGATAAATCTGAGTACTGTTCATTGATGACACGTTATTTATTGCATGACTTTTATACTCAATGAAATTTTTTTTCACTTGTAGCCTCGTCGGCACCATCAACGGATAAATAATAAACAGATGAAACCTCGTAACTTGTGTTCATTTGTCTTCTTATTTAGTACAAGACAGGTTTATTTCTTGGGTCTAATGAATATTTGAATCAATCTGTATCGTGTAGGCCTGGGAAAAGATTTTTTTATCATTTGTACTAATAGGCCATATTTATCTATCAAGAAATCTGCATCGTTTTTAGCCGGGCTCTGCTGAAAGCAGAGTCCTGGCTGTAGGCAGGCAAATCGCTCGTTACCCTAAATAGCACAACTTCAAAAATAAAAAAAAAACCAAACAGCGTCAAGGTAAAAGCTTCCGCTATACCAAATAGTTACACAAAGAGCCACGTTTTGTCAAAAGTGTTGGCATTTTGTTTCTTTTTTTTTCGAGAGAATTGTCTATCGTTTTTAGTTTTCTTATTAATAACGTGTTTTAAAATCAAGACTATGCATTTTGGACACATACAATGCGCATGAATTTCCGTGAACTACTTTACTGCGCGTTGAAGAAATGGGGATTGAATATATAACGCTTGTTGCAAAATTCAAGGCAGCAACTGTTGAACTTTTTTCTACTAGACAGACATATTTTTGTTTATAGACGCTTACAAAATTTGGTCGCTCTCTGACGCTTTACCGACATTTAATGCATGAGAGAGAGAGAGAGAGAGAGAGAGAGAGAGAGAGAGAGACTTTCAGTCTTTACTACACGATATGCATAAAGACACACCAAAAGAGCCCGGCCTTCAGTACTTCAGTACTTTTAATGTGCCGATAGTGATCAACTATATTTAAAATGGCCGCGTAGTAACCTATCAGACGTTTCATAGAAAAAAAACTTTGGAATATGTTTACTTACCTTTAGTTAATATTCTGTAGTGTATAGCTTTATGACTTGAGTACTCTCTGTATCTGTGTAGGAATCGACCTTTAGAGACTCTGAACATAGTCTGTTGGGGTGTTTATCCAGCTACGATACGTCGATTGCAGCCACCAGCTGATTTTTATAGATGAATATTTCATTGTTGTTTAAGTTCACGTTTAATGGTTAACATGATATTTTCGATTTGTACAAATCTGGGTCTGAGCGGGCAAGGCCATAGGTTGCATATCATTTTGTTATTTGAATTGAATTGGAATTGAATGATTTGAGCTTTATGTAAATGGGGCATTGTCGCTTTTATAAACGTAATTATTTCCTGGAAAATGACGGGCAGTAACAGGCAGAAATTGTTATAAATAATATCAATATATTTTCGGGCAATAGTATTACCACCAGAAACAGTCATAGAACCTACACTATTAAAAACAATTCAGTCCCATAACATTAAGCTCCACTCCGGTGTCGGAGATTGTGATAGACAACATTGCATCCACTCTGCAGCAGCCTTTCACCAAATTAAAACAATGTTTTTCAGTCCCAACATCTATTTTGCATTCATCACTAAATATCTCTCTATTTCAGTAATTATTAAGAGTTTAAATTTGTTTACTCAACACCATGAACGCCGGGCTTTTACGTGTGGTTCTCGAATTCTAAAGCGCTTCCTTCCGTCCAACCTTTTTTAGAATATCCCTGTTGATATAAAATTCTCCTTTTAAAATAAGAGCCCATAAAAACAATGCTGTGATGTCTGATAATTTTCTCTAAATGATTTTTTAACCAGCCTCAAAAGCTTATGACTATCTCTATAACACAATTTTGCGTGTTTTACCCTTTTTGACGAATGTTTTCAACAATAACTCACTTGCATTATCAGTCAACTAGGATGAAATACTAGGTCTGAGTATTTTTATTCTATGCGCAGAGAAACGATTCCTCCTTTTAACTCGGTACTCAATTTTATACGGACAGCAGCCAGGTTGTTTACATTATATGACGTGATAGTCACGTGAATATGCTATAATTTAAGGTGACGTAATAGCAATAACTAATGTCACGTCGCTGTAATTCAACAAAAGCATAAATGAATATATTTTGAAGTGTGGGTATTCAAAGATGTGCAATGAAAAGGATTTTGTAAAAGAATAGAATTCAGCCTTACAAATTTTTCGCCATAATGGATTAGTCTGGATCTGCATCCAGGTGTTTGCAGATCAATTGAAACAAAGTATTAAAGGTGGGGAAAGGGTTTGGATTTAAAAACTCAAGTAAATAATAAGCTTATTAAAACTTAATTTTACGGAATAAAACTACCAAATAACGATCCGATATTTTTGTAAAATTGATAATTGCTGTATTTTAAGGTTCATGAATGTTGCCAAAATTCATGAAATTCGACTTTTAATGGCTTTTTAATAGTCATTATTTAAAGAGGGATGTCTACTGTTGAAATTTGTATGCAACACGTAACTTCATAAGAATCAGAAACGCGAAACTTGCGACTTTGAATGTTGTGTTGGCTTTACACAGTGAAATTGTAAGCAACAGGAGGTAAAAAAAAATCACTGTATATACATATGGTACGGATAACTCACTGGGGAAAGTCTAAAAAAGCTAAAAAGTCATAAAAAATTGGCAAATAGAATAGGGTCAAAATCTCAGAAAAAGCCTCTTTGTTTTGTTTTTGCTTGTAATTTTCCTCATAAATTAGTGCCGGGACTTGCAAGGAGTAAATGAAAGGAAATTGGCCTGAATGGGAGTTGAAAATTCTACTTACAGAGTTATGAAGGCACACATCACCTTGCTGGTTACTGTATCAAAATAAACTGTCCCGTGTCACCTTAGTCATGTTACTAGTCTTTTTCTGTTGCAATTTTTAAAAATGTTACCCAACAAACGAAGAGAAACAAGTTGTTAACCTTTTTTTCTCTTGGATTTAGATACACGTATCTTTAAAGAACAATGTGAAGTAATAGCTAAGCAGTTTTATTATATTCATGTTAATTTTTTTTGGAAATCTTAAAAAAATCATAATAGTTTCCTTTTTTCATAATAATTATGTATATGTAAAAATTATGAAATATCAAGGAACACATAACTGTTTTAAAAATAAATACTGAACACATGACGTGAAATTTGAAAGAACACATAATTCAAAATAGTTGATAAAGTAAAAATGACACAAATTAAAGGAAGAAATCAATGGGAAGCTCGTTATTGTTCCATGGTATGCTCATAATGCCCATTCATTTATAGGTGATTGGTCAATGTTAGGTTGACAATAAATACAATCTTGTTACATAGATATCTTTAAGTACACAAACAGAAAAATATCCAGAATATCATACAAAATGTGAACGAAAAATAAATTAATATAATAAGTTATTACATAAAACAACAAACTTTGTAGGGTACAAAAATGAACATGGTCTTTAAGAACGTAAGAATAATGAATGTGTTAATTATATATTGAACAGCATTTGGTACATTGTCATACGAATACGTATATATGTTTTAGTTATCTATCTGTTAAATCTGTACAAACAATCATAAGTTTGACTAGTTAATCAAAATGTTATCTTCACTCCTCTGTTCATCCAAAGATTCTTTTCCAAAATTCTGAATTTAAAAAAATATATATTGAAATATTAGCATTTCCTGAAATACATTAATTTATTGGCTTTTGAATTCATACCTTAGTAAATTAAGCAGTTTGAAACTCTTAAACTAGTATATTTTCATTGCGGTAAAATCTTTTTCAAAAGAGTGATGCATTCTATTATTCGTACGTTAAAATTTTCTTATGGTTTTCCTTCTCATTAAAATAATAGATATTATCATGCGTAAAACTGAAGGTAATTAACACTTACAATTTATGTGTTTGAAACCAGTGGTCTTGGTATATAGTACTGAAAAAAATAAACATTAAAACATTTCATCGATGATTGAAAGAACCATTAACAGAATTATGTTTAAAATAATGTAAGTGGTCAAAGGTAATTAAGTTTTAATTTTTAGGCCCAATTTACGACTTAAGAACATGTAAACGCAAACATCACTATAATTGCATAGTGGAGACAGGAGCAGAATAAATTCAACATATTGACAAATGATCTGGATTCGTTTTTACCTGTGTGGATAAATTGGAATTTCCGTCTTCCCACTCCCATGGAGAAGGATCTTTGAAACTGTAAACTATAATAAAAAATGGAAAATGAAACAGTTTCAAAATTTGTGGTATCTAATTAATTTATTATACTATTTTCATCTCTTAGTACATTTAAAAAAATGTAACAGTCCTGTCTTAGATTAAGTGTTTTAAGAGACTGTTAACCGATCAAATATTTTGTATATGGTTTTGGTACCTGTAGGTTCATAAATCGCAGGGGAGCTAAAGGTTCCGCTTCTTCCGGTGCTATCAAACATTGGTTTATTGCCAAACCACTGCAATTCACTCGACTGACTATTATATTTAAAAAGAAATTGATATTATATCCTACTTTTGAACTAATATATCATAAACATATGTATTTTGTTAAAGGAAGTGAACATGAAAAAATTATCAAGGGCTCAAATTTGTCTGTTTGATGTGTATAATGATATCTGAAAACCGTTTAGACAGAGCTTTCCTCAGTAAAAAGATATACCACTTAGAATAACTAATTCTTGCAATCCATGAGCGCCGCCATATTGTTAAAATCATTACCTCCCTGCTGGGTTATCTCTAAACATCTAAGAGAGGGCAGCACTGATGCTGCCGTCAGTGAGACACATTGCATTTTTACACACGTTTAGTAACAGAGATAAAATTCCATCATCAAATTGTGAATGGAAACTTGAAAGGAATGTAAAGAGTTATCATTTAAACAGTGTTTATGGAGGAAGATTTTGGATCTCAGAATGATGCATTCCCACCAGCAGTTAAATGTGACATGTAACTAGAATTGAATGTCCGTGGATCAGTGTTATTGTGACCTATTTTTTCTTGCACTCGGGAATTTCTTGTTTATGAGTTTGAGCATTATGTGTGCTACATTAATGAGCACACAAGGTGCATTGCACAGCATCCTGACTTTTAAAAAGTGTCTTAGTCATGTTATTCTTCTGACAGCATAAACAGAACCGGCGTACATATCCATCAAGATCTTATGTAAAAAAAAATTTCCAGGGCATTTAAATAAAAAGTAACGGTAAGAAACCCCACAAAGAAAATGAAATTACAATTTTATATTAATTGAAATTGAAATCTAAAAACAACATTTTATTTATGACTGCCACATGCATCTCCGTACAAACATCTGGAATGTGATGGTTTTATATTTCACAAATTAATTTATCTATTCATTTTTTGTACAAATCATAAATAGTTATCTGAGGTTCATTTATAGAAATGCACTAAATCCTTGTCTTCTCATGACAGTACACAAAATGTTTCTTCACATCAAGGCATATTTTTTCTTTTATCAACTCTTTTATCAACTCTGTACATAAACACTGGCCTAGTTCCAACATTGACCCAGTCACCAGCAGCAATGTGGCTTATCTACGTCAGAGAACAGATGCATGCTGGGAAATAATGGATTACCTCCATAAATCTTTCACCGAGAGTGTTAAATTAATAAAATCTCTTTATAGAAATAAACAAAAAGGTAACAGGCCTCATTTTTAAGTTTCAAAAGGCTTTTAAAATTTATTAAGCAACAATTATTTTTTTCATGTTCACTTCCTTTAACTTATTTTTGCAAGAAGTGCTTACAAATGTATTAACTCAGCTACATACCTGCTTCCGCTGGTTGATTCTGTGTCCTCCTTTTCGTTATCTTTCCGTTTTTTTCTTCTTCTTGCCAGAATGAGGCAAATCAAACAGCAAGAGAGTAGCGATAAGAGTAAAATCGGTAGTGCTACACCCACTGCGACGATGGCTTCTAAGTTTTCTGTTATTGGCATGTAAATCAGTTTTTGTAAATGTGAAGAAAGATAATAGAAATAGAAAAAAGAGAAATCCCGATAATTTATGAAATTGTCAACCGGATTTAATGCTCACCTGCAACAGTGCCAGGTTCTGTAATGGATAACAAGTTTTCAGTTGCTTTGGTCACTTCTGTTTCATCTGGTATACTTGTAATTGAATCTTTATCTTTTGATATGGAAACTGATTCGGTTGTCGTAATACTAAATGGTGTTGTGGCAGTTTCCGATGTTGTTGTTTCTGTTTCCAGTGTGTTTGTGAGTTCTTCTGATGCTTTAACCACTTTGGTCGTTGGATCCTCTGTTGATGTTGTTAATAAAGATGGCATTGTTGTTGATAAATCATCTGTTGATGTTGATATGGTCGTTTCTGTTGATGTTATTTTGGCTTCCGTGGGTTGTTGTATAGATGTTGAACTGACCTCTGTCGATGTTAAACCAGTCGGTTCTCCTGATGCGGTGCTAGCCTCTGTCGATGTTGGAATCATCGTTTCTTCTGATGTTGTACTTGCTTCTGTCGATGTTGAAATAGGTGGTTCTTCCGATATTGCACTTGATTCTGTCGATGCTGATAAAAGTGTTTCTGCTGTTGTTGTAATGGTCTCTGATGATGTTACCGGTTCTGTTGATGTTTTTATGGTTTTTGTCGATGTTACTAAGGCTCGTTCTTCTGATATTGTACTGTCCGCTGGTACTGTTGTAATTGTTGATGTTGTTGATATGGTTTCTGTTGATGTTAGTACTGTTTGTTGTGTTGTTTGTGTTAAAGCTGCTGTTGATGTTGTTGGTGTTTCTGATGTTGTTGTTGTTATGGCTTCTGTCGACGTTGATAAAGTCGGTTCTGTTGATGTTGAACTTGTCATTATCGATGTTGATATGGTTGGTCTTGCTGATTTAAATTTGAAATTATGATTTTTTTAATTATAAAAACTTATTAACAGTAGAACTAAAACACCTCATTTATATGTTGCTGATATAAGATTGAACTGATTTTTGTATTAAAGTGTTTAAAATCCAAAAAAAAAATACATATTTCTGTCGCAAGTTTCTGCGGTCAGATGCGATTTTCAGTATTTTCCTTTGTTTATATCTCGGCAAATAGAAAATTTTCCTTGTGTTATTTCGAAACCATGTAATATTTTATATGTTGATTTATAGCTTACATAGAAGATATTCTATGACCATTGTCCGTGGTACATATACACCTATATGGAAAAACAACTTGGTAATCTACCAAGAACATACCGGTAGTATTTTAGCGTAAGAAAGTTTAGATGTAAATTAAAAGAGAATACATGTAATATATTCATAATATTTGGAAGCGCCTAGTGTGGCCTTAATCAAAAGTTTCTCTTTTTTTTTTACTTTTTTTCTAACTGTCTTATAAAAAAACAAAAGTTCTTCCAGATACAAAATCATTTAAATTCTGTGAATAACTATTATGATCTACAAACGTGTAAGTGTTTACTTACGTCTGTTACATACGTCGTACACATCGTCACAACAGTCCTCTCGGGCTTCACAACGTAGGTCACAGTGACACGAATTGTCTGCAGAGTTCCCTGCATTGTTCCTGTCTTCGTGATTGCAGATATCTCTTCTTGCCGCACAACTTTGTGTAAATGTTGTTGGTTCTGATGGTAAAGCTGCTGTCGATGTTGTTGGTGTTTCTGATGTTGTTGTAATGGCTTCTGTCGATGTTGATACTGTTTGTTCTGTAGTTGATGTTAAAGATGCTATTGATGTTGGTGTAAATGTTGTTGGTTCTGAAGTTGTTGTTAAAGCTTTTGTTGATGTTGTTGTTGGTGTTTCTGATGTTGCATTGGCTTTTGTGGATGTTGATATAGTTTGCTCTGTTGTTGATATTGAAGCTGCTGTCGATGTTGTTGTTCGTGTTTCTGATGGTGTTGTAATGGCGTCTGTCGATGTTGATACTGTATGTTCTGTTGTTGGTGTTAAAGTTGCTGTTGACATAGGTGTTGTTGTTGTTGTTGTTGGATCTGATGTTGTTGAAACAGCTGCTATCGATGTTGTTGTTGGTGTTTTTAATGTTGTTGTTGTTATTGCTTCTGTCGATGTTGATTGTACTATTGTTGCTGTTGTAGCTACTGTCGATGTTGTTGTTGGTGTTTCTGATATTGTTATTATAGCTGCTTTCAATGTTGTTGTTGGTTCTTTTGTTGTTAAAGCAGCTTTAGATGTTGTTGTTGGTGTTTCTGATGTTGTTGTTGTAATAGCTTCTGTCGATGTTGTTAATGTTGGTGTTTCTGATGTTGTTATTATAGCTGCTTTTAATGTTGTTGTTGGTTCTGTTGTTGTTGTAGCATCTATCAATGTTGTTGTTTGTGTTTTTGATGTTGTTGTTGTAATAGCTTCTGTCGATGTTGATACTGTTGATGTTTCTGATGTTGTTGAAGCTGCTGTCAATCTTGTCGGTGGTTCTGATGTTGTACTAGCCTCTGGCGATGTTGTTGGTGGTGATTTTAGTGTTGTTGTTAAAGATGCTGTCGATGTTGTTGTTGGTATTTCTGATGTCGTTGTAATGGTTTCTGTCGATGTTGGTGGTGGTGATTCTGATGTTGTTGTTATAGCTGCTGTCGAAGTTGATATTGTTTGTTCTGTTGATGTTGTTATAGCTGTTGTCGATGTTGTTGTTGGTTCTATTCTTGTTGTACTGGCCTCTGTCGATATTGTTGTTGGTGTTTCTGGTGTTGTTGTTGTAATGGTTTCTGTCAATGTTGATACTGTTGGTTCTGTTTTTGATGTTGTTATAGCTGCTGTCGATGTTGTTGTTGGTTCTGATGTTGTTGTATGAGCTGCTGTCGATGTTGTTTTTGGTATTTCTGATGTCGATGTTAGGGCTTCTGTCAATGTTGATGTTGTTGGTTCTGATGTTGTTGTTAAAGCTGCTGTCAATGTTGTTGTTGGTGTTTCTGATATTGTTGTTATAATGGCTTCAGTCGATGTTGATAATATTTGTTCTGTTGATGTTGTTATAGCTGCTGTCGATGTTGTTGTTGGTTTTCCTATTGTTGTACTGGCTTCTGTTGATGTTTTTGTTGGTGTTTCTGATGTTGTTGTAATGGGTTCTTTCAATGTTGATACTGTTTGTTCTGTTATTGGTGTTGAAGTTCCTGTCGATATTGTCATTGGTGTTTCCGATGTTATTGTAATGGCCTCTGTCGATGTTGATACTGTTTGTTCAGTTGTTGATGTTGAAGCTCCTGTTGATGTTGTTGTTGGTGTTTCTGATATTTTTGTTGTAATGGCTTCTGTCGATGTTGATACTGATTGTTCTGTTGTTGTTGTTTTTGTTGTAATTAATGCTGCTTCCGATGTTGTTGTTGTTGGTTCTGATGTTGTTGTTCTCAAAGCTGCTTTCGATGATTTTGTTGGTGTTTCTGATGTTGTTTTTCTTTTGGCTTCTGTCGATGTTGATACTGTTTGTTCTGTTGTTGTTGTCGAAGCTGCTATCGATGTTGTTTTTAAAGCTGCTGTTGATGTTGTTGATGGTGTTTCTGATGTTGTTGTTATGGTTTCTGTCGATGCTGAGACTGTTTGTTCCGTTGATTTTGTTGTTAAAGCCGCTGTCGATGTTGTTGTTGATGTTTCTGAAGTTGTTGTTTTTATGGCTTCTGTTGATGTTGATAATGTATGTTCTGTTGTTGGTGTTGTAGCTGCTGTCGATGATGTTGTTGGTACTGATGTAGTTGTTAAAGCTGCTGCCGATGTTGTTGTTGGTGTTTCTGATGATGATGTTATAGCAGCTGTCGATGTTGTTGTTGGTGTTTCTGATATTGTTGTTGTCATGGCTACCGTCGATATTGTCGTTGGTGTTTCTGATGTTGTTGTTGTAGCAGCTGTCGATGTTATTGTTGGTGTTTCTGATGTTGTTGTTATGGCTTCCGTCGATATTGTTGTTGGTGTTTCTGATGTTGTTGTTATGGCTTCAGTTGATGTTGATACTGTTTGTTCTGTTGATGTTGTTATAGCTGCTGTCGATGTTGTTGTTGGTTTTTCTGATTTTGTTGTTGTTATGGTCTCTGTCAATGTTGGTGTTGGTGTTTCAGATGTTGTTGTTGTTATGGCTTCTGTCGATGTTGATACTGTTTGTTCTGTTAATGTTGTTATAGCCGCTGTCGATGTTGTTGTTGGCGTTTCTGATGTTGTTGTTGTAGCAGCTGTCGATGTTATTGTTGGTGTTTCTGATGTTGTTGTTATGGCTTCCGTCGATATTGTTGTTGGTGTTTCTGATGTTGTTGTTATGGCTTCAGTTGATGTTGATACTGTTTGTTCTGTTGATGTTGTTATAGCTGCTGTCGATGTTGTTGTTGGTTTTTCTGATGTTGTTGTTGTTATGGTCTCTGTCAATGTTGGTGTTGGTGTTTCAGATGTTGTTGTTGTTATGGCTTCTGTCGATGTTGATGCTGTTTGTTCTGTTGATGTTTTTATAGCCGCTGTCAATGTTGTTGTTGGTGTTTCTGATGTCGTTGTTAAAGCTGTTGTCGATGTTGTTGTTGGTGTTATTGATGTTGATGTTGTAGCAGCTGTCGATGATGTTGTTGCTATAGCTTCTGTCGATGTTGTTGTTGGTGTTTCTGATGTTGTTGTTATGTCTTCTTTCAATGTTGTTGTTGGTGTTTCTGATATTGTTGTTATGGGTTCTGTCCATGCTGATACTGTTTGTTCTGTTGATGTTGTTATAGCCGCCGTCGATGTTGTTGTTGGTGTTTTTGATGTTGTTGTTGTTGGTACGGCTTCCGTCAATGATGTTGTTGGTGTTTCTGATGTCGTTGTGGCTTCTGTCGATGTTGATACTGTTTGTTCTGTTGATGTTGTTATAGCCGCTGTCGATGTTGTTGTTGGTGTTTCTGATTTTGTTGTTGTTGTTATGGCTTCTGTCAATGTTGTTGTTGGTGTTTCCGATGTTGTTGTTGTAGTGGCTTCTGTTGATGTTGATACTTCTTCTGTTGATGTTGTTATAGCCGCTGTCGATGTTGTTGTGGCCGCTGTTGATGTTGTTGCTGGTGTTTCTGATGGTGTTGTTGTTGTTATGGCTTCTGTCAATGTTGTTGTTGGTTTTTCCGATGTTGTTGTTGTTATGGCTTCTGTTGATGTTGATACTTCTTCTTCTGTTGATATTGTTATAGCCGCTGTCGATGTTGTTGTTGGTGTTTCTGATGTTGTTGTTATGGTTTCTGTCGATGTTGTTACTGTTTGTGCTGTTGATGTTGTTACAGCCGCTGTTGATGTTGTTGCTGGTGTTTCTGATGGTGTTGTTGTTATGGCTTCTGTCGATGTTGATACTGTTTGTTCTGTTGTTGATGTTGTAGCTGCTGTCGATGTTGTTGGTGTTTCTGATGTTGTTGTTGTTATGGCTTCTGTCGACGTTGATAGAGTCGGTTCCGTTGATGTTGAACTTGTCATTGTCGATGTTGATATGGTTGGTCTTGCTGTTTGAAATTTGAAATTATGATTTTTTTTATTATAAAAACTTATTAACAGTAGAACTAAAACACCTCATTTACGAGGGTTGTTCGGAAATTATTGAGACAACTCGAATAATTTCTTTCCTAATTGACGAGTTTTGGTAACAATTGGCATAGACACTGAAGTTACGCCAACAAATAATAAAACAAAGTGATATTAAAAGAATATCTAATATTTTGTTTACGACGATAGATAAACAAGTCGGTGGTCGGGATACCCGGCGCAGCCATGAACTCGGAGATTTAATAACTTAAACATCTACTTTATAAGTGTCCGTAGAATTACAGTTAATGATAAAAGAAATCAAATTAAATATGCTCATTTTGCTATTCTTTGCGACTAACTTTTGATTAAGTTTCACTGATGTTTGAGTTGAAATACGGATATGGTACACATATATTTACCAAACAATAGAAATCTGACAACGACTTTACATTGAATTTTGACGTCAAGGCGGCGCATTAAAAACCGTCAAACTGGTGGAAATCTCGGAAGAAGACCTTTTAAGGCCAAGCAATTGCTTTAAAAAAACTATACGATGACAAGACAAGGTATAGAGCTCCAGTTCATCATATTTTTTTCACTGATTGTTTAACTAGAATTAGTCCAAAAGGATTAATTATCAAGTACTTTTGACACACTAACTGTTGTCAACAGTTCTAAAATATATAAAAAATAACTGCAGGAGACATTCGCAGTAGTTAGACTTTCGGGAAAAATAACTCGATTTTCCTCCTGAAAATAACAAGAATGACAGAAAATGTAAATGATAACATCTTGAAATGAAAACAAAAGATGATAAATAAAGAATAATTCTTATTTCCGTTCGTTTGTAAGGTGTTTAAAACACAGGAGCAATAAGAAGCGTTAAAATGACGTTGCGAAAAGTTTGCGGTTGCGCCGGGTCATTGGACGAAGGTAGGTTGGTCAGCTTACCAGGAATGATCTATTCATGCCATGAACTAGAAACTTTTCACATGGCTAGTCTCTATCCTGATTAACGTTTTGGTGAAATTTCAATGGTTTATCTTTTTTACTAAAAGAATAAGAGGAAATGTCTCAATAATTTCCGAACAACTCTCGTATATGTTGCTAATATAAGATTGAACTGATTTTTGTATTATAGTGTTTAAAATAAAAAAAATATATATTCCTGTCGCAAGTTTCTAAGGTCTGATGCGATTTTCAGTATTTTCCTTTGTTTATATCTCCGCAAATAGAAACTTTTCCTTGTGTTATTTCGAAACCATGTATTATTTTATATGTATAGCTTCAATAGAACATATTTTATGACCATTGTCTGTGGTACACATACTCCTATAGAAAAACAACTTGGTAATCTATCCAGAACATAGTATTTTAGCGTAAGAAAATTTAGATGTAAAGTAAAAGGGAATACATGTAATATGTTCATAATATTTGGAATCCAAAATTGAGAAGCGCCTAGTATGGCCTTGATCAAAAGTACCCTATACAACCTTTTGCCGTTGAAATAATCAGTTTTTATAGAATTTTACAATTTAAATATTTATATTGATTGATAAGTTCTATTCTGATGATTAAAACTGGTTTTATAAACTTGTTTTTACTGTCTTATAAAAAGAGAAAAGTTTTTTTTCAGATACAAAATCATTTTAGTGAATACTGTAATGATCTACAAACGTGTAAGTGTTTACTTACGTCTGTTACATACGTCGTACACGTCGTCACAACATTCTTGTCGGGCTTCACAACTTAGGTCACAGTGACACGAATTGTCTGCAGAGTTCCCTGTATTTTTTCTGTTGTCGTGATCGCAAGTTCTTGGTTTTGACAAACAACTACCTTAAAAAGCAGAATTCGTTTTATTTTTCAGGATATAGTGATATCGCTATTATCGTATAATAAAAAAGTAGATAAACCATTAAATAGCAATCGAATTTACAAGATAAAAATTTGTATACTGCATATTACAAAATCCGGAATCAGGCATTTTTTCAGGGAACGGATACTTGATTTAAAAAGCCAAATGATTTCTGGTGAAGATTTAGTAATTTATTGACTGCTGAATAAAACTCACTTTTAATCATTATTTCATCATAATTTTATTCGGCTTTTAATGTAATTCTAAGTTTACGTTAAGCTAAGGTTTAAATTCGCTAATTTTAAGAATGCCAATAATTTTAACAACTCTCCCTTACATATAAGCAAAAAAATTAAACTTTCCAATAAAGTAGAGTTGTTATGCTCAAAGCACTACCTAAATAATCCATTGGAAAGGTTCAAATTTGACCATCAATGCTCTCAATTGTCAGGATTATTTTGTTTTATATCAAATAGTCAATATTGATTTACAGATAAAACTGTACTTAAGAAAAAAAATCTATACGAGTTAACATTTGGCTTATCCAGACGCCCCTGCAGAAACCCCATTGTTGTTCTTTTTTAAAGCACAGTTATTCTGTCCCCAATCCCATTTATTCATATGTACAATTTTGTTATTATTCAGAGAGTTCTCATACATGTTTTGCTGCTATGATGGGAACAATGCTTTGGCTCAAATTGTTTGTTTTACTTAAAGCATAATGTGTTGCCATACTTGGTATTGACCTTTGTTTCAATGCTTATTCAATTTCATGTACAATCTAAGGCGGATATAAAAGTTTACCAGTCTACATAAATTTTTCCTCATTTATTCATAAATGCAAGCATATTTATTTGTATGTTAAGGGTGTTGTGGGGGACATTGTCCCAATGTCTGTGGCGGGAATGGGGAGTCCGCAGTGGTATGTGTTGACACTTTCTGCTACGAAATCTGAGTGTCTCCCCCTACTTGCTTCTTATGGTAGGAGCTAGTATATAAATAAAATCATTCAATATGGTTTATAAAAGCCAAGTCATGACTCAGTTAACTGTGCCATGTTGTTATAATTCAAAATTGGGGGGTTTTTTTAAGGTGGGGCCTACACTGTGTATAGGTGAGGCCACATCCACCTCACTCAAGTGAGGGGATGCTAAAGGCTGGTGCATGTAATAATCATGTTTATAACGAAGCCTTTGCAAAAGTTCTAAACAAGGTAGCACTGCAGGAGACAGGGTGAAAAAGGGAGTTCTCACTACCATCCTTAGAACGCTGGGGATCGTTCAGGTTCGGGCATTGGTGCTTTAGACTCGGGCCCACAGTGTGTCCCCACATGGGTAGTTAACTGGCCCCAGTTACCCCACAAAGTTATTATGCGGCCAACATCCACCAATTACTTGTAATAACGGAGTAATAAATATTTCGTATGCTATTTATTGTCAAGGTTCTATTTCATAGGGTTTGTATGATGCCAGGCTCAGTCTTTCAAGCAAATATTATGTATGGTGCTGGGTCAGCTTGGTGAATTCAATAATTAATAATAAAGAACTTCAATTAGAACAAATATGTCCTTTTAAGATATGAAATGTAATATTTTGACTTACTTCTATTTAATCCTGCTCAAAACTTATACGGTGGATAAGAAAAGGGAGAAAAACAGTAAGTGCATTATCTCAACCACTTTCATATTTGACAGCACCCTCAAATTATTTTACAGGAGATTTCAAAAAAAATTCTCCTTTCATGTTGAAAATGATATTAAGAATTTCGGTTTACATTTAAAAAAAAAAAACCATGAAATTAACAAGATTTAATTATAATCGGGCCGATTATAAAGTCCCCCAAACGAACGAGGCCATCATTGGGATTGGGATGACCAACATGCATTGGTCAAACTTTGCAGACAAAAATATCTAATACTTGATTATTTCTATCTCTGAAATTTCATGTTCCCCCGGGGTTATTTACTGTATATCAGGTGAACCGATAAGTCCCAAGAAACAAGAATATATAAAGTTAAGGGGTAGTGATCTCAACCATTTTCAAGATATTAGGACACTTCCTGTTAGAGGGGGATCAGGAATACCTCTGGACCAAAGACCTACACACTATTTGATGCCCCTTAACACAAGGACCAAAAATATTTATGGTTTAGGGGTGGGGATCTCAACCATTTTTAAGATGTTTGGGGACTTTGTGTTCGAGGGAGGTCAAGATTACCCCGGGCCCTGTACCTACATACCATTTGGTGACCCTTAACACAAGAACCAAGAATATATATGGTTATAGAGTGGGGATCTCAACCGTTTTCAAGATATTTGGGCACTCCGATCCTGTTCGAGGGGAGTCATGACTACCCCCGGGGGCCATGACCAACATACCATTTGATGCCCCTTAACACAAGGAACACGAATAGATATGGTTAAGGGGGATCTCAACTGTTTCCAAGATATATGTGCACTTCCTGTTCAAGGGGGTCAGGACTATCCCCGGAGGACATGACCTACATACCATTTGATGTATCTTGACACAATGAACAAGAAAATATATGTTTTAGGGATGGGGATCTCAACCGTTTTTAAGATATTTGGTCATTTCAAATTCCTAGGGGGGGGGGGTGATGATGACCCCAGGGTAAAGATCTAATACACTCTATATATTGCCTATAACAGTCAATATTTGTTTCTGAAAACCCTATGTAATTATCTCTGTCTGTTATCAAGTTATAACCATTTACATAGAGTCTTCGATTTTTCCAATAGGGTTCTGTGTTATACCCCATATCCTTTTGACACCCCAAGAAAGTGGTTGGCCAATCCAAATGAGAAAAATCAAACAGGGTTCACAACTAGATATGCAGGCCTATGATATCCTTGAGTATGGTACAATTCTGATCAGCCATCTCTGAGAAAAGTGACGGACTAGTTCAGAGCGAGAAAGAAGAAGAAGAAGAACCGTACAAAAACAATAAGTCTCCAAACTTAATTTAGGATACTTAATTAACAATTGATAAGATTCTTAAAGAAGATATTGCTTGATCTTACTTTCGATTCACTTTTTATTGTTACGAGTGAAAAAAGGCATACTGCTTATTTCTTTCAAAGCTTATCAGTATTAGGTGGAACTTGGCGTTGCAGAGTAAAATTATTTGTCAATGATTTTTTTTAATAGTTTTTAAAATTTTCATGACTACACTGTACTTTCTTATCTTGCAAGGGAGATATTTTGATAGAAATTGTCCCATTTTATGGCATTATGATTTTTTTTGGCAATTTCAGTTTATGCAATAATTATCTTATTTGATGGAATTTATTTGCAAATAATATTCATTAAATTCAAGAGCGGAAACAAATTTCAAAATGCTTAACATCACTGGGTTTTTTCCTTTGCAATATCAAAATTTTGTCAAAATATTGCTAAAATCGGCACTTCAAATTTTTGAATATTTTATTTTAAAGTTGAACAAAATGTGATGGCACGTAAAAAGTTCTCAATGAAATTTTAAAAAATCACACATCAACCCAAGCATCTGCTTCATAACTTTTCATAACAAAATTTTCATGGCATTTTTCTTGGCATTCAAGGGAGATACTACAATAGGAACCATCCCTACCCCTTAATCTAGAATTATTACTTTTTGTGACTTTCTGTTTTGAATCATCAAAACATAAATACATTTTTTATATTTATTTGTACCATAGCTTGGCGAGTTTAGTATGGGTTATATGTACATATCCTACTTTTTTAACTCCGCCCACTATTTCGAGTAAAAACAACATCAACAAAGTTGTTTTTAGCGCGTCCATAATACTCCACAGTAACAGCTTCCTCCAGATCAAAATTGCCAAAACTCACTACGGATAAATGACTCGACTAACTTTGTTCGTCGAATAAATCTCATATTTAGCTCGAGACAAAACAATATCGACAATGGCTTTGTCAGAAAGACTCTATTTTAATATTCCTCCCCATGTGTTTGGACAAGTAGAGATAAAATCGGGGTATCCTGTTTGAAGGTTTTATAGAATGTCAATCACGTGATAGAAAAGCGTTTGAAAAGAAAACTTGTTTTGTGGACAGAGTGAATAGCGGTAGCCAAACGAATTTGACATTAACCATTCACGGTTTCGCGACATGCATTTTCAAATAATATTTTTTTTTGCTTATTGATTGATTTTGTTCAACATATATATGTACATGTTTTTTCAGCCACTTTTAAAAAATATACATTGATACAGTTTATCAAATAAGATTTTAAAAACTAATTACCTTCTTCAATTTAGTTTCAATTGTTTAAACAGAGGCATTGCACAATATAGGGTTCGTACAAATGAAATTGTGTTAATGAGTTTAATTCTTTGAAGCAATTATCGATACTAAAAGTCGGAAAATGAATGAATATGAAATGAAAATATAACAATGAGGAGTCGATCTATTCATTTGGGCTATGATTTTTTTTAAAAATGAAGAATAGTTAATTTTGGTTGGGGATAGAAAGTCATTTTAGAAACGAAGTACAATGAACATGTATAAAGACCAACGCATTGGAACCGTATTGTTTAGAGGCAAGCGCACTCCCGATATTACTAGTATAATAATAAGATTCATAACCAACATTGTTATACTTTCATGTTTAATACTGAAATCTGATTGGTTAAGACGCAGTTAATAATATTTACTATTACCCTCAGCGTTAGCAACGCACTTGGCAACGGGTAACATTAAAAATGTTACATACGCGAAAATTATGCGCGTACGGTTCGCTGTAGAATTCACGTTATTCCTATATAAAAGCAGTAAAATTTTCTTAAAAATTTTAAAAAAGACATTCAGTATAACAAAATAAATAGTGCCTGTTTGGGAGGATAACAGTTGAAATTGACACCCCTCGAAAATCATTGTCAACCTCCGCTTCGCGTCGGTTGACAATGGTTTTCTCGGGGTGTCAATTTCAACTGTTACCCTCCCAAACAGGCACTATTTATATAATATTATATGGGGAAACTACTACTAATACGACCAGAATAATATTCAGAATATACATTTGATTATATTAACCGATTGATTATGTACATTTTCATTTTTGAAATTAAAAATGTTAAAAGTTTCCCAACGCATGCCATGAAAATGACTACTTTAGAGCCGTAAAGTACGGGGGAAAGATCTATCAAATTATGTGTGACGTCATAATGAATAAATGGCATCTTACAATCAAATCAATTATGACGTCATAATAGAGATAGCACATTTAGTTTCTTTAAAAATGCTTTACGACAAGGACTGAATGTGGTGTTTTGAACACATTGAATTGAATTGGTCAAACCATACCTCTATTATTTTTGTCAGTGTCCTGCGTTGTCGGGCTCCCATCGGTAGTCTGGGTTGTCTGGCTTCCATCGGTAGTCTGGGTTGTCTGGCTTCCATCGGTACTCTGGGTTGTCTGGCTTCCATCGGTACTCTGGGTTGTCTGACTCTCATCGGTACTCTGCAATGTCTGTTCTAGCCGTTCATCAGTATTTCCTGTTGTCGGACTTTCTTCGATATTCGCATTATTTTCTTGCTTACTAGCTTCGTCCTCTGGTAATGTAATAGGAAGGGATGGTTCCACAGTTGTAACGGAAGGCTCTATAAATTAAGAAAAACCAAAACGATTGTGATGTTAAAAAGCAAATCATCCAAAATTAATTTGGCCTAATCCTTGAACGTTAATTTCAATACTTACGTCTGTTACAAACGACATACACATCCTCACAGCAGTCCTGCCGTTCTTCACAAAGTAGGTCACAGTGACAGGAACCGTCTCCAGAACTCTGACCAACGCTCCTTCTGGTATTGCAGGTAGACTGTCTTGTTTCACAACTGCGACCTATAAACCAGACAATTGTAATGTTACGCAGATTTCGTCCCCTTCTTATCATCAGTGTTTTACATTTAGAATGTATATGAATGGTCAATATTCTCTTTCTAAACAAAACAAGTTAAGGTCTGATATGCATCGTTGAGTGATTGGATCTTAATATGGGTAAACACAATTAAAAAAGGGACAATGGCATACTTTCTGATTTGAATAACAACGAATTTACATTTAAATTTGTTTGTTATGCAATGTGCGTCAAAGATTACTCAATTCAACATACGTCAGATAAAAAAAATATTTTTCAAATCTTTGATGCTTTTTTTTATTTTTGGATTTGATAATATTTTAATTTTCTCTACGTTTTCTTCATAAGGTTTAAAATTATGTTCTCATACTTGGGCTCACGTGATTGGCTTCACTATTTGTATCATCGGTGTTTTCGGCTGTCTGATGTTCTCCATTATTCTCCGATGTTTTTCTTTCATTGGTGTTTTCTCCTTGTCCATCATTGCTCTTTCCTGAAAATGTTATCGATATTTTTCTATTTCTACACAGCGATCAATGATTTTCAATCAGGATTTGCCTAACATTATTTGCCTTACCATTTTGATTTTGATTTCGGGTTTGGTCCCCATCATTTCCTTCGTTTGTTCTATCAGAGTTTCTGTTACTCCGACGTTTTCGTAGCAAAGATGGTCCTCCGTATTGAACCGATCTTCCTAAAACAACACCACCACAATCTCTTGAACACATGTTTTCGCAATTTTTCGAATATTTTCGATGCACTTTAAATGATATTGTAAATAACGAAATCTACCGTCTTTCATAACATAATTATTAATATGCTTGTATACTTTTATGACATGCTAGTTAACATAACATTGGCTTGACGGCTGTATGTATCATCAGTTGCAGCGTTCTGTGTCACTTCTCTTATAGTGTAGATAACAGCACATAAGTATTCACTATAAATTACCATATTTCTTGAGTGAAGTATTCACTATAACTTTCCATATTTCTTGAGTGAAGTATTCACTATAACTTACCATATTTCTTGAGTGAAATAACTGCGACACACTGCATTTCACTGTACAAGCTATCAATAAAAAGGATAAACTTTTATTAAACAATTATACGTATTGGAGCTTTGTGCTTAATTCAATATCATTGTTATGTGATGAGGAGTTCATGAGCGGATGGTAATTTACACTCTTTTAATAAATCACTCAAACATGTAGATTTTATTTTTTATTTTTCTTCCCCTTATTGTTTTACTTTGAAAATACCTGATAGTTACATTGGTGTTGTCTAAAGTGTTTATCCTTAATATCAAGCCTTCTTTGACAGCAGTCACTTTTTGGAACGTGCTGACTACGGAACACTGTTTAAAAACAGATTTAAAATTCACTTCGTCGTTTAAACAGCCCGATTCACAAATCACCCTAGATATGGGAAACAGATTTCCGTCTTTGCTATCCATAGAAGGCTGGCACAGACAGCTTCCTTTAATGAAAAGTCTATTACTCAGGAATACCTGTAAAAACAGAAAAAAGAAAAAACTTTTTGTTTAAAGTTCAATGATTTTTGTTTATTTATGTGATTTTTTATTAAAATGATGTGTTTTAAAGATTGGATTTTCAATTGTTTGATATGATAATTTTTAAAAATCGTTTTTAAATGATGTTTTCTATTTAGAGAAAATTTATTAATTTAATTGAGGTTTCATTGATAAATTCTAATACTGATAGTTTTTTAATTCAACAATTGAATTGATTTACACTCCTCTATGTTAAATTTTGATTTTATTTGGTGAGTTCTGACACTAAACTGTTTGTTATCTTAACCAATTTTCTATTTATCTTGCAATTTTCGACTTATCAACACGTGTTGGATTGCCTTCATTGCTTTTACTGTAAAGACGAGGTTTCACATAAAATCACATTTTAACTTTTTGTGTTACTTTGCTTGAAGAACCTTGCCAAAGAGACTGAGCATGTTTTTTGTTGATCTTGTTTTGTGGGTTTTTTTTATTTGGTTATAAGCAGTCAAAAACAGAATATTTGTATAAGAATGAATAATGCCATTTAGTTAATGTCCTAAAAGATGTATACAAAACAGGAGGTTATTCAAACATAAACATGTTACCATGGTAATAATACATGTGGTGCTAAATGCAATCATGGCCTTTATTACATGTATATACACATATGAAAATAAATATATACACAAAACACAAGACAGATTCTGCAACAAATATACAAAAAAATACATGACAGACACCTACTGTTAAAGCATGTGTGAAAATGAGCATAAAAAACTCCTTGCCCACAAAAAGGTGGGGGGATTCACAAAACTAGAATGAGGTCAAGCAAACATTAGGCCTAATATTCATTTACTATCTTTGGAGGTAGAAAGAGGTGGGCAGTGGGTACAGATTTGATTTTACATCAATAGCGTGCCTTCTTGTCCAAAATAAGAAGATCAATAAGTGAAACGTCTCAAATTGAACACCTCTGATTGGATGAGATGTACACGTGAATGGGTTGAATATCAGGCACGGGATGATTACATAAACAAAAGTAAGGATCAGAGAAAAGTGTTAAAAAAAAAAATAAAGACATCACATTTCGCATAAAATTTTAAGTAATTCTATATAATAATCACTTCTTTATTCAATGAAATTTGTATACTTTTATCATAATAATAATCCCTTTATTGTTGAGTGAAAATGAATAAATAAAGCAGTTGGGTTACCTTTATGATAAAGATTTTCAAAATCTGTAGAGCGAATGTTTTTTTTAAAGTTTATGGAGTTTAGTAACTGCTCAAGCATCATTGATTTAACTTTTTACCTTTTTATCTGTAATTGGACCGAAGCAGACAATTTAACACAAATCATGTGAAAGTGTTACCTTGTTCGAATAATAGGACGGATGCAAATAAGCAAATAATTGACGAGGAATTTCAAGGTTTCGCCAATGACACATATTTTTATTTTTTTAATGGAAATGTAATTAAAGTTGGACTAGTACTGCTTTCAATCTTAAATTCATTTATTCAAAATTATATTTATACTGCATTGTTTATTAAATGTTGCAATAAATTATTTGTTAAATTTCTAAAATAAATTTTCATATATTTTTTTTCTTTTTATTCGTTGGTTAATTAGTCAAACTTTTTTCACTTTTCATTGCGTGATATTTGTACAATCAAAGTAATATTGACACATTTTTTGATCTGTTGTTTAAAAATTCGCAAAGAAATGTAGCATGTAAGAACTTTTGAACATTTGAAACATAAAATCAATATTGCTTTAACCTTGATCCTTTAAATGAAAAATACCGTGGTGTCATTACAGATAAAAAAAAAATTATTTTTTTTCGTTGTAAATTTAAATCATTGGTTTTATTTTTTAATGCTTTCTTCAATTGGTTGTTTTGATATGTGGATGGGCGGTTCATGTAAAGTTAGAGATAAGAGTAAAAATAAAATCAATTTGTTGAGAAGGTGACGCCCGTCATACCAAATTGGTGATATGTGTACATCTAATAAAATGAATTAATTGTTGACGCCCGGAATGTTCCACAATGTACTTACTAAATTACTCATTCTGTTTCAGATCTTCAATATTTAGGCTGATTATTTTCCGAGAAAAATGGTGGATGATTAAATATTCTTTATGTGAAAGAAGACTGTCGACAAGCTACTTTTGAACGTACAGTTTGCATATCATCATTAAATATCAATGTATAGAAATTTGGGTGGTTTTTAAAAATTTCAAAAAGCATAATCGAATTAAAGCGCACAAATTGTGTAACATCTTAAGATTTAAATGTTGATACATTTATGTGAGAGTTGAAAAGGTAAAAAAAAAATTAAAATTGTCAAGAACTTATAAAAGATAGTAAGAAATAGCATCTTTAAAAGAAGGCTGATAAAAAGGTAATTTTTGAATAAACAATTTGCGCAATATCATAAAATCTAAATGTCTAGATAATGCATAATGTTTTTTTAAAGAGACAGTACGGCGCATCTTATCAAAACACTGACTTGAAAAAATTCTCCGATCGGGTTCTGTATTTTTGTACAACTCATGAATGTATAAACTTTCAGAAGATTACAAAATTCTCCATGAAATATTTCTTATTATTTTTTTTGAATAATAATTACGTACAACCTATACATATTTACATCACAACGTGTTACGGGGTTCAACACTATAACTATTACGCATGCGTATTTAATGTAAAAAAAAAAAAAAACACATGCAGGGCTCGCGAAGATTCTCCTGGACATGTTTGTTGATAAAAATATGTCTTTTCTACTTCTCTCAGGTAATAATTGTTCAAAGTTTTTAAAATAACCACAATTATTATTTTGCAAGCATGTATTTTGCGTTTTTATAATAGGAGTTGCTACAACCTGAATTCATTTTGTAAAAGATGCCCCTTGAAGGGTTATTCGATATATATATATATTTGTCTGTTCATTCATAGACCCCTTTATATATATATATATTATATATATATATATATATATATATATATATATATATATATATATATATATATATATATATATATATACTGTAGAAGCAGAAATATTCGTTGTGGATTTAATTTCATTATTTTCGTTGGCAGTAGAAATCAACGAAATTAAATCCATGACGAATTTTTAACCAAAGTAATAATGAATACAAAGATATTAATATGTCACGAAATTAAATGCCAATGAATTTTTATTAGGTTCAAAAACAACGAAATTTTGACCCAACGAAAATATGTGCTTCTACAGTATATATATATATATATATATATATATATATATATATATATATATATATATATATATATATATATCTTAAAATAACTAATATAGGAATAAAGCTTCCGAAAATTTGCATAATAATTCCAAAGATAAAAATCATCAGACTTTGCCTAGTTAAAAAATCAGTCGGCAATTCCTTTTTTATTTTAATATCAGATTCTGCTTCATATTTAAAAGTAACACTTTGACTAAAAAAGTTGGTAAAAATTTATGAGAAAATTTCCGACACTTCCCTTCAGTTAAGCAACTGAAACTGAATCAGCAATGATCAGCAATTATCATACATCGGTTAAACGATAACCTTACAAAAATTAACTCCACTTAGTAGTTTCACTACTCTGGTTAATTTTAGTATCTCTTCCTGTCGTAACGTGGACTAAAAACCAATAAATAATGGGGTATTGTTTCTTAGTCTATCAAATTATAACAAGTACGAAACTTGAAGAAAAAAACTAGTGACTATGCATGCCACCAATCGAGTTTAAGTGTTTAAGTGAGGGAATCTTAATTAAAATTCAATTATTCTATTTTTGGAAAGTAAGATACGAATTCATTAAAATAGAAGATGTTTACTCAGGTTTTTCTTAACTCTAGTTATATTAATTCATCATTGAGACCCCCCCCCCCCAATCCTTTACAAGTAAAAGAGGAATCATTAACAACAAATTTCATAATTTCTCTTTCATTTTCAACAGTATTGCTTCAATGACATCTATAATGATTGAATTAAAACTCATCATTCCATAAAAGAACACACGTACTTTCTGCAATTTAATTTTTTCACCGCGGTGAAATCCAAATGGCGACCTTTAGGTGGTCTCATGCTTAAATAATTACTGCACAAAGCAAGTCGGATTCATTTTAGAATATCCAAAGGAATGTAATAGAAGCATATCAAAGCAAGTGTAGATATTTTTTACTTTAATGAGTTTTCACTCGGTTGTGGGGTACTGGTTCAGCTTTTGATCCCTTCATGTTCACGGTCCGTTTACAAATGCAGTGCAGATCATGATCTAGATAGTATTTATTATGTAACATCCACGATAAGCCTCGACGATTAAGGAAGAAAAGGTTGTACTACTTAATTTTCATATGGCAACATTTCATTTATATTACAATTGAAATAATTTCAAAAATATGAAGAATCAACGTAAAAGCTTAAGAAACAATGTACCATTTATAATGATAGGTAAACATATGTTTAGCACACATTTCTTTTCATTATCTATTCATGAATTGTTAAAATGAAACGGTGGATTGATTTTACATGTTGATTCAATATAAAGTGTTAGACATAAGTTAATTTTTCCTTTTTATGGTATATTTTATAAGCAATGACAAAATTCAACATTTTTGTCGGATTCCAATTCATTCTAAACTTATTAGTATTTTCTTTTATGCAAACACCAGATTTAACATAAATTTCAGTTTAAAAAAATAAAACAAATTTCAAAACAAACCTCTCTTATCGCCGTTGGGTTGGTAAAAATGCAAGAATTAGACAGGCAAGTTCATTATGAGCGATAAACAGAGGAGAAAATGAAATTCAGTTAGTCGTAAAAAAAAATTAAGACCGAATGTGTTCTCGTTCTGTAAACATTTTGCATTGGATGGTTATCTTTGTAAAAAGTGAAAAGAAAATCAGGAAATTGTTAAAAATGTCAAGCAGACTTATTCCTGATAGTTGTGTAATCATTGAGTTACATTTTAAATGATATCTTTTTAGATATTGTTAGTTTTTATTATGTTACAAAACAAAGAATTTCATGCAGTTATATAAACAAGGACCAATATATATCATATTGATATGAGAAATAAATAAAAGATAGTTATTTCAGGCCTACCTCGTCATTTTCAAGATGGCGCCAATTAACGACACTGCCTAGGAACTCATGCTCAGATTTTCCAATTTCTATGATTGTACATGTAAAAGTTAAAAATATGGCTAAATATTTCATCTTTATAGCCATTATATTGAACACCAGATGTATCTTGGATACTTGTCGGAGAAAAAAAGCAAACTTTTTAGAAAATCTTCGGGTTTTGAAGAAAACAAAATATGTAGGAGTTTCTTGTTACACTTTTGAAAAGCAGATTTCAATCATATTGTTGAACTTCATTTCATATGCAAATAGGGCTAGCTTATACCCTAATTTGCATGAGAAATCCCACCTTTCAAATTTTTGATTTTGAAACAATTATCACAATCGTTTTTCCATGTCGAGGTCGTGGAGTATGAAGATTTCGATAGTGCATTATAATACCTTTCACGGGTGTGTGCACCTGTCACGTTGCAGGTAAAAGCAGATCTTTGGAGACTATCCTTTCTTATATTTTTTGGTTTTCAAACGCTCAGATTTTATGATTTCTGTAAATTTTCGAGAGAAAAAATTATGTTAATATAAAAATGAGACTTTAGGTTTTTTTCACAACCACCATTTTTAGTACGAACCCTTTTGATATCTCCATTGTCTCGGTTCAAAATAGCCACTATAGATATGAATAGATATGTGACAGCAACACTTTGGCGTATAAACCTATCATTCTTAGAAAGCAATGGACAATTGACAACTTATTTTATACTTTTCCTTTTTGCTCTCTGAATGGCGCACACCTTTGTTTTAGCTTATAAAATGTAGGTTTTCTATGCCTAGCCATTAAATTTGCTTTTAATACAAAGTTCTTTGAATTTCCGATATGTCATATACTCTCTTATATCTGTTACATGTTTGGTTAACATTCACTGAAAATTGTTGTTTTCTATAATAAACAAAATTTTTCTGAAGATATTAATAAAATTTAATCTTAGAATACTTAGAAGCAATTGTTTGACATTAACCGTGGTGCCAGCCAAGTTGACTAACGCACGATACTTTAAAGCAATATGAGCTGTACTCTTAGAATTTTATTTCACTGGAAAACGCTGCATGCAACTTAAAATTTCATGATAAATAAGATTTTAAACAATCATTTATTTTTGTCAAAAGAGAGATTTCTCTTCTAAGGAATACATAGCAGTTCAATTTTTGTACAGAACGACAATAATTCAAGTTTACTTCAATTAAGGCCTCTTAACAGCTTTTCCAACAAAAATAAGGCTAACAGAAATTAATAAACCATGATATTTTCTGTCATTTTAGTAGAAAATGCCATTTTTGTGAAAAAAAATTCAGCATGAAAATTGCAGCTCATATTGCTTTAATTCAACGACTTGGATTTCACTTTAAAGTCAATGTTGCAATCGCGTATGAGATAATCTCGAATCTTTTGCTAGTTTTTTTTTTTATAAAGAAAGAAAACATTGTGATACTATTGATATTTTATTTGCATCATATATTTGTTAGTGTAACGTTCAACAAGTTACAATAACTAAACGTTTTGCTAGGAATAAAAAGTAATTGTTAACATCGTTTTTGTTGTAAAATCTCGTCTAAGAAAACATTATCTAATGTGTACTTCTGATCACTGACAAACTATTTTGAACCACCAAGGTTCGTGCATTTATCAAACAAAGTATACATTACTAATAGAAAATTTAAAGTGCTTAGCAATCATCTCTAAATTCCTATCTTCAATGATAATCTTAGATCTGATCATAAAGTGCAGAATGGCAAATGCAAATGAAAAGTTCAAAAACGCGTATCATTAATTTTTCAAATCAGCTTTAGAATTCATGAGACATGTAAAAAGAACATGCAAATTATCCATTTTTATGATATGAATAGCATGTGATAGGGCTCATAAAAAATTAAATATGAAATATGAATTTTACCTCTATTATTTGTAAACAAAAATATCTTAGTGCATCTTATGATAAAATATTTTTAACATTTTTACTTTTAAATACCAATTATAAAATCATTTAGTTTATGTCTTCTTTAAATAGCTTGCTTTGACGATTTTTAAAAAGTTTTAGGACCTTTTCAGTTTTCAATTTTTCCACTTTATACATTGCTCAAGCAGTGCTGTAACTACATATTGGCAAATTATGAGGAAAATGTCACATTCCGAATTTGACCTAACAAATTCAGACAGAAATAAAAAAAAAAAAGGTAGAAATGATGGTCACTAAATCATAATTTTTGGTAAAATAAATGAAAATTTTGTTTCAAAGTGATCTTTTTTCAATGTTTTAGTCAATATCTTAACTTTACTAGATCCTAAACCCTACGTTACATTATAAACGTTTTATGTAGATTTATCTAGTTAACTGTGATTTCCACATGCGCCCTATTGCCTGATTCAGTCAAAAAAAGGATATTAGTTCATAATAAACGAAAATGAACGGCTAGAGAATTGCTAGAATCGAAGATTAAACCCAATTTAGGCCAAGGCTACAGAAGCGTTAGGCAGCCCCCAGACTCCACCCCAACTTTTTGCCTCATAAAAATTACATCCTAGTTATGCACTTGTTTGTCAAATAAAATATGATAAATTATGAATAACAATGACATGTACATACTGTTCAACGATAATCATTGTGTGAGTTTTAAGGAAATACATTGAATAAGAAGGTTCTTTTTTTAAATACTGACCTCTTTACTTTTCTCAGTTTGTTAACTTACCTGCTTTGCTTTTTGTTTATTTATTGGCGCCAGTTTCTGACACAGCGATATCATCAACCATTTGATGTGTAAGGAAATGAGAATAAAAAACTGTTTTCGCTGAAAGAGTTTACATGTACTTATCTTTTTTTAACATGACGACTAAGTTTAGAATACGTAACTTAACTTTATTTTAATTTCGTTTTATGATATTTATGTAACTTTA
Organism: Magallana angulata; assembly: GCF_025612915.1. NCBI lineage: Eukaryota > Metazoa > Mollusca > Bivalvia > Ostreida > Ostreidae > Magallana > Magallana angulata. The sequence goes on along the minus strand of NC_069111.1, from coordinate 30,260,473 downwards.
TGGTTTTTGTAGAATTGATATTTTATGTTTCGCCAGGAAGTAGCTATCGCTTTAGTTTGTTTCCTTTTTGCCCAGATAAAACAACAAAAATGTGTGCATTTAGGAGGCTAGGTGATCAATAAATTGATCCTCAGATATGTCTTATATATTAAAATTTCATAAAATAAATGTATCCATAAACTATTCATTGGTATTAGAATTTGAATATTAGTTTTATCTGTATACAACTAGAGTCTTTCGTGAAAAGAAGGTTAATATTGCTTTAAAATGGCTTCGACCACCCAGCCCCCTTAAATATGCAATGATATTTTAGTGAAACAAATTAAATGAAAATATGTAGTGGATGATGGTTTTATATCTATCTGATCATTGCTATTATTTCATTTGTTAAAGAACCTTATAAGGTTGGTTAGACATGTACAATGCTTTTTTGTAATTTTTTCAGTTTTTTTCCTTGTAAATAAGCTTTGTACAAAGCATTGAAAAACTTTGCTAAAGAGAGGATTTTTACAATTATGATAAAGTGAATTCTAAAGGTCAAGATCTAAATAAAAGATGCATTATGATAATGCATGATCTGGTTTCGTTCTAATTTCAAAAGAAAAGAGTTCCTATGACGATGTTTTATAGCAATACATTTGTCAAGTATAGGTTATTGAGCAACACTAAACAAATGTTTGTTTAAAACTGCAATTTTTTTTATAAAATTTGGGGAATCTCAGTGTATTCACTATTGTTTTTTCCGTATACAAAACACAAGATTTTCATAGAACACCTACAGTTACTCAAAATAAGTTTAAGATTTACCCCTTTACAGTTAAATAAACTTATTTATACAAGTAGCTATCATTAATATTCCAATTTTTGTAGTTAAGGATGACGTTTACTCAAAATGAAAAAAAATCCCACTGATGATAATGAAAAACCAACTATTGTGTGTTATAGACCTTACATGGTAGTGTTATTCTTCACTTTCAAAAAAGTAGGTCAATGACCTACTTTTTTAGTTAATGGCCATTGAATATAATTTGAAAATTTGAGAAAACTCCATAAAAATTTTAGACTATGATTGAGATTTTCTTAATTGTGAAAATAATACAAATTGCCTAACTCTTTGACAAATGAAATACAGTTTATGAATGGTAGTGACATTAAATTGATACAAAGCATTAAGTTTTCATTCACAATTTTTAAAGATATTCTAGTCCGAATTTCCTCTATCAGTTTTCAAATTACTACCCACTTTTGATTCAATATTACAAAAACTGAATGATGATAATGCTAAAACATTAATAGTATTAAACTAAGTATATTGACTTTTCTCTGGTGGCATACAATTTATATGAGGTCAATGATAAAAATTTTGAGATATGGTGTCTTTTATCATTTTTAAGCATTTTTCAATATTTTTGTAGTGTGTGCCATGCGATTATCGAGACGAAAAAGCAAGATAAAACCAACAGAAAATATGCAAAAATATGTTGACTAACAAATAAAATCTTAACTTTAAATATTATAGTACTACCAAAAATATTTCAGTGTAAAACAAAATCTGAAAAATTTAGTCCGAATTTCCTCTGTTTCGCGAAAAGTCAAACTTTGTCAAAGCCTAATTCCAAAATTTAGTAAAAATATCGATTGTTATGTCAATAATAATTCATTTCATAAATACTTTTTGTATTTAAAACAAATTTTACTCATGAAATTAAACTTTTTAACTATCCGGATTCGAGAACTCAAACCCTGAGTAAATAACGTCCTTAACTGGAATGAGGAAATTTAATACTGTACATTTAAAAAACAAAATTGTGGTCTTAGTTGATTTACACCGAAGAAGTCAGATATGCTCTCTATAATTTTAAGATATTTGATGACAAAGCAGAAATTATTCCATGACGATGAAGTCGTAATGTGTATATTGGCCTCGCATGATTAATGAGGTCGAAAAGAAGTTAACTTTAACATTAACATATAGTTAACATATTTTGTAAAATCATATATTGATGAAAACCACTAGTCAATAAGTACATATAAATGAAAACTCCATCTTGGCCAGCTTTTTTCTTCTTCTTGCTAGTGTTTTTTTTCTGTTTCTTTCGAAAGTTGATTCAGTTTGAAAAAAAATATTAAGTTTCCGTAGGGCATTGAAATTGTGATTTTTCTTGTGAAAATTATATTCATATGTTTTAAATATAGATTTTGCATACTCTTTTTATTAAATAACATACATGTTTTTCTTTTTTCATCTTTTTCTTAAATTTTGTTGAAATTTTAATTATAATATAAGATTAAACTCTTTGAAAAATGATCCATATGTTTATGTCATCTGTACATGTCCGGACTTGTTCATACAATCCACGGAAAAGTTTACGATGTTCCCAAAGAGATAGGATAGGATATGTATATGACATTTATATAGTTAAATGATAATTATATTCAGTTTCATTCGTCTTGTCACGTGACTTTCCCAACCAATGAAATAGTGCAATTCATCGAATCGAATATTTGAAACGTAATAAACATCATGTTATAAGATTCAATGATATACATCTTAAGATATATATACATACACTATATAAACATAGTCAACAATTAAAATACCGCAACACTATATCCAAAAATACATCCATTTTTTTTAATATTGACAGGATAGAACACTGCCAGGAGAACAGTTCCTCAAATATCGTCCAATTATACAGAAGTTTGGAAACATATATAATTTTGTTCCGTCTGGACTAATTATATTTTTATCTTTTATCAATAATATCGATAAACATGCATAGAAATGTGCTGCTATATGCTGTCACATTGCTGAAAGGAGTGGACGTGTCAGTTAACAATATTTATTGTACTTGGCCATACTTGCAACTGAAAAGGGTTGATAATTATAACTAACTATAAGGTTTGGTTCTGAAGTTATTTATATAAGAATTTATTTAGCCATGCAAAGGTTTTGAAATAAAAAAGAAGTTTATCTCAAAGATCCAAATATTTTCTTCTGCAGTGATAGTAATTCAGTCAGCGATGCAGTTCTCTAGAACCGGCTTGTTTCACTTTATGACCTCACCTGTTTAAGAGATGGTTTTTTGTTTGCTCTTTGTAACTAATTGTAATTCTTCTTTGAGTAATTTATTGGATTGTTCAGTTTAATGTTTGGATCAAGTCACTGAAAAACATTTAGATAAATAGAAACTCCATTAAAAAAATCGTGCAATAAACATAAAATACAGTTTTGAGTATTTAAAAGAATTTAGCCACGCAATCAAAATCACAACTCATGTAATGGCTCAGAGATGAAAGGTATCCAAGACAATACAGAGTTAGCGCACATCTTGACCTAGATGATCAGTTAGGCAACTAAAAAAGGCGAGACATGCCATAGGAGATGAATTGTCAACCTATTATATTAATGTATTTCAATACAATCATGAAATCTGATTATTTAAAATATTGTCTCAAATACGCCGCAAAATAATGGCTAGATATTCCTTAATTTTTAAGATTTATAAAGTATGCGCATCATTTAATTACTTTTACGAAAAAAATGAGGTACAGTGTATTTTAAAAATTTCTAAACCTACATTTTTTACGTTTGTGCAATTTGGCCATATCATTTAAAAATGTATAACTTTTTATATCAAACCTGAAATTTGGACACAATTATCATAAATGTTTAGGCTTTATGCACATCAAATTTCAAGGTCAAAAGACAAATATTATGACTTCATCTTGGATGTTTATAAATTTTCACCTGTCAAAGATTTTAAAATCGTAATTAATCTAAGACCCATCGTCAAATTTTCATTATTTTGATATATTTTAACAATAAGTTAATGACAATATTACGAATCTATTGCCAATAACAATTTTAATTGACCTATAGGGAAAATGGATTTCACCGGGAAAAAAACTTTTGAAAATCTAAGTTTTTTTGTTATTTTCTATCGTACGTGTTTTCTAAATTTTTCGAATTTGCATTTTGAACCTATCAAATTGCTCTTGCAATTTAATTATTAATCTTCAAAGTTGGCAAAAACAGCATTTTCTCAGTAAAATGGTATATTTCTGCATGGTTTTTGGCCTTAATATCCCTTACGACAGGTTCCCTTAAAAAATCTAAGATATTTTGATAGGTTTTGTTCAAAAGTATAAATTTAGATAGAATTTTTAGGGGCATCCTGGCCCTGATTTAAAATTTTTCAAAAAACCGATAAACGTTTCTGAAACTAATTTCTATCACAGTGGTCTATATTTACACCCGATAATGTAAGTTCTGGATAGCTCAGTAGGTTAAACCGCTAGCTATGTAAAAAGTAATGATTTGTGACCTTGTTTGATTCCATCTGTGGGCATAATTTTTCCTTTTCAAACAATTATGAACACCTCTTCTTTTTTATGCAGAATGGCGCATTTTGTATACTTGATTTTGATCTTCTTCCTTAAATGCGTATTTGCTCTTTAAATTTACTCTGTGTTACTGAAAACAGGTGTCATTTTAAAAAAAAATCATGCCAAGCAAAAATTGTTGCGTTTGATTTTCCAGAACATCTATAGAAAATGGTATAATTGGTAGTGAAGTACTGTAAAGTAGATTCAGCTCGTTCTTTGCAAAGAATGTGTGCAGTGGCAACATTTTATGTCAAAAATGCAGGAGGAATGTTTATAGATTAGAAAAAATGGGGATGGGTCAGTTAGAGTCTGAAATCCTTCCCCTTGCCATCCCGGCATCAGGTAAGTCCCTTTATACAAAGGATGGTGCTGTGAATAGGGAAAAGAGTTAAATGGAGTGAACGGTGAATGATGATAGTGTTCGAAATTTTCGTAAAAATCCTTCTACATCTACAAACATCATTCTCCCTGTTATTTTTGTTGAAAAAAACCTAAGGCGACGTACATTATTTGTAGCAAAGAGTCCAAGGGTTTGCGACCTTTGAATATACTTTCGATATAGTTGCTAATTAAATATGTCCCTGGTTGTAAATAAACGCATAGAGAGAACATGTTATATTACAGAAAGTAAAATGAAAATAAAATGTAAAGATAATCAAGTAAAAAAGAGTCAAATACTTAACTCATATTGCTCGGACAACGACTGTGAAACTTTTTTGTCAATCACTATATGTGTAATTATACAAACTATACAAACTAGAACCTAAGAGATTACTGTGTATGACCCAAAATCAAGAAGTAGAAAAGGAAATCGATATGCTTTTTGTAAAGACAGAAACCAATACTGGTCCTATAAGTCAATTCAGTGGTTATTCGCAATAGATCCTTTCATCGAATTTGAATCATACAATTTCTGTATAGAGACTTTAAATTGTTGCAAATCTTCGTCTTAAGGTCAGACGACACCTTCCTTCAACAAAGATCATTATTATTCAAATTTTCAACGGCCTGATAATATACCAAATAGAGTTATTATTATTTATTATCTTTTTTGATCAAAAATTTTATATCAGCAATTCAAGTGTATTTTCCATAAGATTATATAGAGAATTGCATACTAGTTGTTAATCAATAACAGTTTCCCGGAAAACGTTCTATAAAATTGAATAACGTGTCGTCTGACTTTAAAGAACATTCACAAGTCCTCTTTACATCATATTACATCAGATTTTACTTTAACTACCAGTTAAAATACATTTCAATGAAACAGATAGGTCTCTTGTATGAATAGCAGCACAAACATGTGTAATATCTTCAAAAGTATTGAAGTATTGGCATAGCAAATTCTAACAATGAATATTTCATTTTACAAGCAACCAATAGGGGGTTGATATTTTAGGTTCGAGCCGATGGGCCAAACACTCTGAGGTCATTTTTTCTTTCATATTTTAAATATTTACAGGTTTCATTACAAAGAACACAATACAATATATTAATTCATCAGACAATTTGACTTATAAGAACATTTTGCTTATCTGTTTTGAACTACCCGAATGAAAACTTTTAGGAATAAAAAGAAATGATGTGACACACCTATACCATACACGTATCACGTGGAAAATATGTCATTGCTATAATTCATTTCTATCATTTAATTAAATGACGTAATAAAAAGGGTTTATACGATAAACAATTTTCATTGTTATTATTTCAACAAAACAATTTTGCAACATTTCACTGTGTATTTTTTTTCAACAAAATTGACGTAAAGAACTATCTGATAATATTTTATGTGAAAGATATTTTCACAATTTTCATTTTGATCCAAATAACGTCAGATTTTCATCCAGAAAACATCGAGCGCAGGCTTACGCAAGCAAAATATTTTCATCAAAAAATGTATCCATCCAAGACTTATTTTGCTTGTTCACAGCTGCGCCCTCTATTTCTCATCCGAAAAACATAAAAAAGCATATTTTTGACCGATTTTGATTGGATCACAGAAATAGCGTCTTGTGTCAAATACTACCAGTGTCTCTTAAGGGGGCATGGTCACGATTTTGGTCAAAAATTAATATTTCGATTGTAATATTACAATGCTTGAGTACGGCATTTTTGATAGGCAATCAAAATTTAAGTGTCATTCGTTGGGTTTTAAGCGAGTTACAGAGCTTAGAATTCTTTGCTATGTAAACAAAGCTTAAATTGTTTACATTTTGAATGTTGAAGTAAAAATTCCAGTGTTAGAACTAAAAATAAATGTGTGAAACGTTAGGAACTGTTTTTTGATGCTTGAAATGAATAAGAAGATAGATAAATCAGCTTGAAAAAATGATTGTTTACTGGTATATTGAACCTACGTAAACAAAAACAGGATACGAGCCTTGTTTACATGACAAAGAACTGTAAGCCCTGTATCTTGCTCATAACTCGACGACTAACTCTCATTTCATTTGATCATTAGAAATGCATTCCTAAAGCATTGTAAATTTTAAAAACAGAAAAATAGAATTTCATTAGAATCGTGATCATGTCCCTTTCAACAAGTTTGATATAGAGTTTTTAAAAAAAGTATTGAATCATAAAGACCAAATTTTACTCAAATCATATATAGCTTCGACATGAGAAACAAGATAATTACATGATAAAATACACATTTACCGGTATGTTACCAAGTCCTTCAGGCTCTGTGTGGAATCGAGTAGATTCCCCTGATATAATTCGGAATCTATAAGGATAAAGAAGAAAAATATATCTAAAACTAATAGTATCATGACAACGGCGAGGAAATTGGACTATGGGGAAGTTCAGAGATGAATCTTTTATTTCTAAGTGACAGCAACATACAGTCTATCAGACTGAAAATTCAAGATTATAATCGATATTGAAAGTGTATATGAAAAAGGAATTTTTTTTATTTAGGTACATACATATGTAGAAACAACCTTAAACTTAACTTCATTACTAACTTCAAAATCCATCAAATTTTTCGAGAATAATAGCAACTAAATTGAAATTAAAAAAAGAAATACTTGGTTTAGTTGCAACGACCATGGTGATTTTCCTCTCCAAAAATTAGACAAAAAAAAAAAAATTAAACAAGAGAGTTCAAGGGATTGTAGGTTAATATTGAAGTGGGGTTGAAATTTAAAAAGATCAGTTGTACTCTTCAATGTCATAAGACATAAAACTTTACGCGGATATACATGTATATAGGCGAAAATGACAGTGGGAATGTCTACATTTTATTACATTGATTACTGAGGTAGAAAAGATATTATCGAAATGTGACAGCTTTTAGATGATGCATGACCACTCATATAGCGTGGTAGATCACGGGTCAATAAGCGTATGACGTCATCCCGCCCATCTTTATTTTTCTTTTTTTTTTCTTTAGTCCTTCATGGCTGTACATATTATTCTAATGCCTCACCCATCTGTGTCATTTCGCAAGACAAATGCAATGACGTTACAAGGTGGGCTAAATTTGTTCAAAATTTCGACAAAAAGTTTCACACACTTTTCAGGACTGCTGAAAAGATCTTCAGTGTGACAAAAAAAATTCTGCTTATTGAAGAAATTTTATTACAACTATACTCATATGAATTAAAGTATTCAGTATTCCTTTTTAAATTCTTTGATATGAAAAAAAGACCACAACAACATTCAGCTTTAAAACTTTCAGTTTGAATAGGCAATAAAATGTCAGGGAACTGCAATAGAATTGAGAAATATTTTACAAAAAAAAATTGAAAGAGAAATCAGACAGTTGCCATTGATTACATCTTTATAAGAGAGAGAGAGAGAGAGAGAGAGAGAGAGAGAGAGAGAGAGAGAGAGAGAGAGAGAGAGAGAGAGAGAGAGAGGCGGATGTAACTAGTTTTAACTTGTTAAAAGAGATGACTGGCATTTTAGTTTAAAAATCATACAGACAATTTTCATTCATATCTGTTGATCTATATTACAGACACAGACAGTCTATAGATATGTAGGTCGGGTCGGTGCACATTCACTAGTTCGCACTTTGCAGAAATAGATAAAGATCTTTGTATAGAGTGTCTGGGAACATCAACTAGTTATATCTTTTATATATAGTATCGCATAGGCGTCGGAACGGGTGGGGGGGGGGGGCTAGGAAAGGGGGGGGGGGGTATACAAAACCAGAACCAAAGACCTTTTTTTTTTTTGACAAGTCTACCCCCCCCCCCCCCCCCACTTTCAATTTGCTTCCGACGCCACTATATCTTTTTATTACAGTAACTTTTACATGCATAAGTGTATGTAGCATTATCAATAGACGCATAAATGTATGCTATCTCTCAGCGAATCTATAATTTCATGTTTAATTTTCGTTATTTATTGATTTTCGATCGATTTCGATTAACCTATATAGTTACATGTACAGATGCTTGATAAAAATACAAAAACAAAAATAGTATGATTCTATATACACGTGCTTTTAAAAAATCATTTGGAATTTGTTCTGAATCTTTTAGAATAATTAGATTAATGTGATTGCTATGATAATGAAGGAAAAATTTGGTTTGTTCCTGTGGATTTTTTTTATTGGCTAAAAACCAGTAAATTGATTCACAGATATAGATATCGTAAAATTCGTAAATTGAAAACGTATTACTTCAAATTGTAGCCTGATAAAGAAGGGATCATTTGATAATCGTCTTCACGTGCCAAGAATTTCTTTGTTAGGTCAAATACATATTCGCGAAACCGTAAAACATATACATGAATTTACGATTATTTAAAACGGTATAGCTCCTCTATAACTGTTACATTTACTTGCCAAAAAATATTTTTAAAAGTGCTGTATGGAATTTTTTTTTTTTTTAAATCTTCTTTTAATCATGTATCTTTACCCCAAAGGACATTAAATCAATCGATGAAAAAATGACCTGCATCTCTCTTAAATATATTTCACTTACACATTAAAATGTATCACTAGTACTATAAAATGCAAAATTTAATTTATCAATTCCTTCTAAACGCTGATGGCTCAAACTGAACAATTTTTACTCTTTCCAGTATGGCTTTTTGATATATACATGTAAAGATATCTCAAACAAAATTAACTTTGAATGTACAGAAGAAAGACTGTTACTTTGAGGCAGTTTCGACAAACGAGCGCATCTAATTAACTCTTGAAATTTTAGATGAAAATTTTTGTGAACACTAATCCACTTCATTGCTTTTGTCAGTTGACATTTGCATTAAGCAGAAATGAACATTTTCAAATAACGAGAAACTATGGTTACCTGTATTTAATCTTGTTTACCATGGATATATACGGGTGAATATCAAGAATAAGTACTTTTTCGATAATTTATGTTTATTACTTCAATGGATCACACACAGTGAGAATGAATCATACACATCATAGGAATTTCTAGCCAGACGAGCCTTTTCAACAGACATATATCTTTTTTAAAATATTATGTGTGTAACAATTTAACACTACAATTCTCTCTTAAATTATCCATGTTTCAATATATGAACACAGCAAATGCAAGATTTTGTTTCTTTAATCTTTTAGATATTTTGAGATTTACAAAACTAAACAAAAATAAAAGTCTGCTTACATGCACATAAATCTTGTAAACGCTTTCCATTATTATGTAAATACCTAGCAACAAGAAGCATTTAAAAAATATAAAGCAACTTCACCCACGTTATTTTAAAGAACGTCAGATACGATCTTAAGCTTTGAAACAAGTTTAGTTTAAGGCAAAGAGTGATTTTCCACTGTAAACAAAACCGGTATCTTGAAATTGATCATTTATTTATTTCATGTTCAGGAAAAATATAATTTTTAAAGGTTGCATGCTTAGTATGAATATCAACAAAATTAATAGATGAATAATATAAAATAATTTTGAGAAAGCCTTTGATTCTATTTCATGGTCATTCATTTACAAAGTTTTAGAATTTTTTGGATTTGGTAAATATATTATTGTCAGACTGGGTAAAAATTTTAAATACCAATTTTAAATCTGCAATTCTGCAAAGTGGTTACTTATCAGATCAATTTAGTATTCAACGCGGCTGTGGAAAAGGGGGCCCAGTTGCCCCTTATCTATTTATACTTTGTGCAGAAATACTTTCTATTTTGATTAAACAAAACAAAGGTATAATTATTAATAACAAGGAATATAAACTAACACAGTATGCCGATGACACTACACTAACCCTTGATGGTTCTGAACAGTCTCTTTTTGCTGCTCTTGAAACTTTAGAACTTTTTGCAAGATTATCTGGTTTAAAAATTAACAGTTCGAAAACAAAAATTATTTGGATTGGCTCAAGAAAATTTTCTAGTCAAGTCTTCCATCATACTAGGTGGAAACTAGATTGGGGATCAACAGTATTCAATTTATTAGGTATTTATTTTTCAGTTGATCTCAATAAAATTGTTGACTTAAATTATGATAAACAATTACCAAAGATACTGGCATTGATTCAGCAATGGAATAGACGAATTCTCACTCCTATTTGAAGAGTAACCGTAATTAAAACACTTATATTGCCGAAGCTCAATCATCTTATTATCTCTTTACCAAACCCCAATAAAGAATTTTTGTCATCTTTGACCCAAGAACTCTTTAGATTTCTATGGAAAGCCAAGTGTGATAAAATCAAACCGGATGTTGTTACCCAAAAATATTTTAATGGTGGACTTGATATGTTCAATATTGATAATTTTTTAGTATCATTAAAAAGTTCCTGGACACAAAAGCTCCTTAGAGGAGAACAATCATGGATTCATATTTTTTATGCAATATATGGTGACACTGCTGTCAGAAAAATTCTGGATTTTGGTGATGATTTCATTAAGAAACTTTTAGATAAGACAACCAACAACTTTTGGGTTGATGTTTTAAAATCATGGTTGTATGTACTGGCATCATATATGGTAACTTGCAAAGTTCTTACAAGGTTACTTCATCTCCTGTATGGTACAGTTCTAAGATAACGGTTGGTAGGAAAAGTTTGTTTATAAAATACTGGTATGAAAAGGGTGTAAAAACTGTTAATGATTTCTTAGATGATAATGGAACTCTTCTACCAAAAGAGATGTTTGAAAACAAATTTAACATTAGTCATGTATGTACAATGCAATATAATAGCATTATAAGTGCCATTGCAAAGTTTTTAAGACTTTTTAGTTTCACCAAAGAAATGTATTGTTATAATATTGGTCCAATTATACCATTGTATTATGAGCCATTGTTCTTTTATAAAAAATGTACCAATATTATCTATAAAAATATTAACACTAAAGACAAAACTGCAGCTTCTGCTGTCAGATGGAACTCTGAAATGTCACTTAATGGTTATTTAGAAAAAAAACACCAAAGATGTATTCAAAATATATTTTAATGTGACCAAAGATTCTGCTGCTCAATGGTTCCAGTATAGGATTTTACACAGAATTCTCCCAGTTAAAAATTATCTGAAGAAGATAAAAGTTACTGATAACGATGATTGCACATTCTGTGGGAATTCTACTGAAACTAATGAGCATAATTTTGTTAGTTGTTCCCATTCATTAGCTATGTGGAATCAGTTTTAAATCTAGTATTCACATTTATAATACTACTTCAGAAAGAGTTGGTTTCAATATATCAAATGTTATTTTTGGAAATTTTCCTCTTCTAGATACAAACATGGTTGTGAATTTCCTTATTTTATATGGAAAACTGTTCATTTTTTATTGTTCTAAACAAAACAAACTTCCATGTTTATCTGGTTTATTATGTTACTTAAAAGTGAAATATGAAATTGAAAAATGTATATCTTATAAAAATTCTGAAATGAAAATATTTGACAAAAGATGGATTTTGTGGAGAAATATTTTTCACGAGTAGACTCGTATACTTTCTTTTCTGTACGTTGTATCAACTATAGTCCTCAAGCTATTTATTGTATATTCTTGTTGAGATTGTATGAGTGTGTGTATGAATATCTATGTGAAAAATTCATAAATTGCAAATAACAAAAAAATAATATAAGAACAATAAAAATAAATTGTGTTTTCATCCATTGCTATTGATACTATTTTCAAGATGAGTTGTGCAAGTGAAAAAACGTGTAGAAAAATTGTGAACTTTTGGTAAATATTAAGAACGGCTGACATCATTGGGCGTTGAACTCATAACACTGACTTCTGTCTTTAATGTATGGTGTTCACTGTTTAATCAATGAACCAAACTAATGTTTTGTGGATGAAACGTCTTTGTACATTTAACACTAAAATAACACTCCTATATATTTTTCAAATTTTTCTTTTAAACGCGATACAAACTAGCAGTTCCGGTTGTTTCCGAGCTTTGCTTGGATGAACCATTAATTAGAAATCACAGGGTTTTGACTCAATCTTAACAAAAAAGGGGATGGATAACGCCCACTTTTTTATTTCTCATAATGTATCAAACCCTGTGTTGAATATTATGAAGGAATATCAGAACAAAAATTATTATTTAAGTTTTTTTTATTTGTATTTCAATTTTCCTGTAGGTGTAAATTGATACTCATTTATTTCATGATTTAATTCTTATTTTTTGTGTCTTTTTAAAAATTCTATTTCTATATCAATAGAACAAACTAAGACATCTATTCTACCCCCTCTCTCAATTAAATTTGATTTACTCAAATTTATTTAGCCTCTAATAAAAAAGAAATTTGAAGTTCAAGTGGGTGATGTACATTTACGTGTGTGGTGGCGGGGGTGGGGGGAGTCGTGCTTCCGCTATATGTACCCCCCCCCCCCCACAAATGGGCATAAATTTACAATTACATTATTATTTTATAATAGTTTACATTATCATATGTTCGGGTAGGTTATTTATTACACGTGCATGTGGCAATAAGTAACTATATTCACAAATTTTGTGAATAAGTTATTATATTATTAGCTTACCGCCTATCACCTCTTGTACGTGTATGTACAATGTATGCTGTTCTGCTAAGGGTTCTTAGTAAATTCGCCGCGCTGTATGTATTCATTTTGGATTCATTTTCTAAACTCCATTTTAATTTCAAATGGATAAAGATTATACCCCTTTAAAAGATATTCTATTTGCTTTGTACCCCCGTGCAGTGCAGCACTTACCTCGGAGTGTAACCTTCATGAAAAGTCGTGTTCTTAAAATCAGACCATGAAATAGTTTGGACAGAAACAATAAATAATATAAACGAAAAAAACAAGTATTTTAGTTCCAGAATTATCTATTGATTGATTCCTAGTAGGCCTATATAAAAATGGGAGTTTAATGTGCCATGTTTGATCAAATAGTTGCTGTAATATAAAATGTTATCACAAACTTATAGAAAAGAAAGATAACTCTAAATAATTATTTGTATTTTTTATATCGGAATAGAGTGATATCCCTTACCTGAGCAGACGGCAACTTCCTGTGACTGTATACCCAGTTTATTTATTCAAAGGATATTTGCTTATCTCAGTTGTGCATTATGTAAAGGTAAGTAAGCATGTGATGTAAATACATGTAAATAAATATATGTAGATGATAATACAGTCGACTTTAGACAGGCCCAGTTAAAAAAAAAACAACAACAACACAATACTGTAACGTTTACAACGCTGACTCCTCTTTTTCTCCACTCCTCCAGTAATGAGTTGATCTAACTAACATATTTATTTTAAATGTTATTACAATGTATACAATGTTCATAACCTAGATCTTTTCCTGCTTTTCAAATTTGTGATCAAGATCTGGGAAATAGGGTCTATAGTTGGTGGGGGGAGGGGGGGGGGTGTCTGAACCCCTGGATATTTCAAATTTCTTAGATTTACATAGTAAAATTAACTGAAAAAAGCCTCGGAACCCTCCGACCCCAGCACACATACATATTATCCCTCGGACACCCCTCTGGAAAAAAAAAATCCTGGATCCACGCATATACCGTATATGACGTTGCCAGTGACAACGTCATATAGGGACGTTGTCACTGGCAACGTCATATACGGTATATGCGTGGATCCAGGATTTTTTATAGGTACGTTTTGTTTGTAGTTACGGCTCATTCTTTACGAATTGGTCGAAGCGAACAGACGTGTCTGAACGCCGAGAGATAAAAATTGCGAATTCGATAGAAAGAAATGATCGGAGCAAAAGAGAAAATGATCCCAAACATGAATAAGAGGGTAAAGATTGTTTTTTAGATCTTTTCTCTCGTGGGTTGCATAGAGATCACGTGCAATTTAGATAATTTGATGAGTAGGCCGCCATTATTCAAAAACTGCAGCAGCCATGATTAACAGAAATGTTAGATTTATCGGTTTTGCTTCAAAACTTCTACGGTATATATCCGACAATTCTTATTTTGTGGCTTTGTGTAGATTTTTGGCAATTTTTTTGTTAACGGAAATTTTATTTTTTACAATTTTGTCTCTATATAAGAAAAATGATTATCTTCTCCATAGCAACTCAAATACCATCTTATTATTTTTAGTTCCATGGATATAATTTTCATCAAAATTAAATTCGTGGTTTGGTTTTGGAACGACTTCATATTATTTATTTTTATACTATGATGAATAAAAAAGAAAATCAAGAAGATCAAGAATGGGAATATTATCTAGGTGACCTTTATATCGATAATTGAATAAAAGAAATAATCAGTTATTATTTTATAGGTCTATTAGAGGTCCAGTTTCCAATTGTTTTTCTAACTAAGAAACTTGACATATATTTACCAAAATTATCCGCCCCATTCAGACCCAGACACCCCTGTTACTGGGGATAATGACCAGTCTTTCATAACGTATTGATAAAACAGGAGCCTATATACATGTACACAGATACTTATAAATTAAATCTCAATTAATAAACAAAATAATAACAGAATGGTCAGTTTGTTCTCATTTTTAACTCTTATAATAAACTCTGATAAATCTTATCAACACTCATATTATTGGTAAATACCCCATTATCAGACATTGTAGGTTATGAAGTCATATTCTCTGTTTCAGAAAAGAGTTGAGTCCGCCTCTGTGGGGGAAGACGCCTCCAGTTTCTACAAGAGGCTGGGACTGGACATACTGACCCCATCCTCCACTTCCGGCCTGTCTCAGCAGGTCTCAGATTTTGTTATATCTAGCACTGTGTAATTCACTGTGTTCTAGTATATCCAATGTGTAAGTGTTTGGGATTAATATTTTATCATTTTCAATTTTTAAACATTTTGCAAAAACATTTTTTTAAAGAGGGGTTTATTTTCTAATTTCTAAATACATGTACTTTAAACAAAATCGTTTACCATATTATTAAACAAAATCCATAAAACTAAATTGATATTTTACAGACTGGACTGAACACTAAGAGCCATGTGCATCGAACCTGCCGTACAGCTTCTCAAACATCTAATGCCACCCAAAGATCTGACAACGGGGTTCCACAATGGGTAAGTCATGACAAAAATACCAGTATTTTCATTGTTTTTCTACGTAAATTTAAAGAAATATAAATTTACACTTGCGTTTTTGCGTGATTAAACCATATTAATTAAATTTTTTTCAGGTCCAGTCTCATCAGAGAGACAATCAAACTAACACTGCCAGGACTTCCTACACAAGTCAGCATGTAGGGTCCGAGTCAGTAGTGACCAGTCTGTCCCAGAATGTACCCACTGGTCGTCCTGTTGGTGGCTACCAATCTACCCACCGTCATGGACATGACTCAAACCATGCTCAACACTCAAACTATGGACATTGGAAGCAGTCCAGCCATGCTAATGAACACCAGTCAAATCATGCTCAAGGAAACGTGTCAACTCATGCTCATGGGCACCAACCAAGACAGTCTCATGGGCACCAATCTTACCACCATGGGCACCAGTCTACTCATTCCAGTGTGAACCAAGCACGCCGTGCACAAACCAAGACTGACTTTGACAATGATGGCGCTTTTTGTTGGTCACGACGAGATCCACTTCAAATTCATGATCTGTCACAACCAAGATTTGACAGACCAGTCAGGAAAGAGGTAAACGCCATGATCATCTGCAATTAAATACCTGATTTTTTTGCTTACAATATGAACCCAGTGAAAAATAATTTTATGTTGATAATGTCATTAACAACAAACAGAATTTTGGTATTTGAAACCTTAATGAATTTCATTTATTATTTATATTTTTTGCAGCCTCAAGTCAAGCCAATCGACAAGTATGCGCCTCCGGACTACCTAACCATCATGTATCACCCGACGCCGACTCTAGAGGACCTGGGACTGACCAGCTATTTGGACAGTCCCCCCTCGTCACCGAGACCTTTGTCACCCGTCAGAGATTCTGAGCAGAGTGTGACAGCGGCAACTACCGAGTCAGAACAAACTGACAAAACAGCGGCTGTAAGCTGGAAGCAGGCTGATGCAATAACGACACTTAGCTTTAAGCAGACTGATACAAAAGCTGCAGGCTCTAGGATAACTGATACATTACTTCCTTGGAAGCTGATAAGGATCACCATCCCAGATCAGGACGTCAAGCCGGCTGTACATCTGGAGGGAAGTCATGTTGGTGATCCACGTCTTCTGTTTGGGAGACGATCAAGGGGACAACTCAATAAGAGGGGAGGCAGTGTTTGTGTGGGACAATCACAATTTAACAACAAGGAAGGCATTGTTTGTGACACACGCCATGGTTTGGCTGCTTCGCAACCGTCGGTTCACCAATTCCTGGAGTCTCAGTCGTCTGCTCTGACTGGACCAAACGATGCAAAAAGAAAGGGACCGGAGCCTAATGCAGCTGATAGACCTAAGAAAAAGTTGTGTGTCTGGGTAAGAAAGAAATTCGTAATGTACATGTACATATAACGCGGTCACTTTGATCCCGCTGATTGTAATGGAGTGCTTTAATATTTTTCTTATTCATTTTTACAGTCAACGGTCACTGAGCAATACGTGGCAGAGAGTTGTCAGTGTGATAATCAAGAGGCAAGACGTGACGCAGCGTACAGACGATATGGCTGTGACAGGCGTCCATGTATGCCTCAACAATCATATGACGCAGAGCGTCACCAGGCAAACACCAAATATCAATCACAACCTGCAAGGGAAGAGTCGTACGATGAGGTATGTAATTGTTTCCAAAGCTTGAATGTAGATTTTGTTTTATGAGAAGTAAAAACAAACAATTCATTATTGTTCTTCAACATTTAATGTAAAATGAAATAGCAGTGCTATAAATTGCAGATGCTTGCTCGTCAGAAAGCCAGACAGAACGAGCGTCAACATCTGAAAGCTGCTGTCCAGACTCCAAAACTCACCAACAGTGTCCGCTCCACCTTAAACACTCATACTGGCAATAAGGTAGGAAGACTTCTACATGTACATGTACTTACATAAGCATCTTTTATGATATTTTACCTCTCAGAGAAGAAAATAGACCCGTAAAATTGAAAATGAATAAAAGCACAATGATACGATTTATATATATATATTTACCCTATCACATTTTTTAAAAAGATACAGCCATTGCAATTTTTAAAAATTTGATTGAGGTGAAAAAAGTTAGAAATTAAATGTTAAAAGCACAAGTCTATCTCAAACTTAGCGACATGTTTATAAATCTTAATTTCACGCTTCAAACTTAATGTTACAGTGCTTCACATCAGAATTATTTAAAATTTAAAAAAAATGTTTGCAAATTACGTGTTTTTAAAATGGAAGATTTGCATTTTTTCTTAAAATATTTTACGCTGCTGTGGAAAATACGATTGTAATTTATTTAATTTGACTAAAAACATAGCTTAAGTGCACAGGGGAAAATGTAAAATCCTAGAAAGGCTATTATAGTAGCTTTACAATTTGCCGTGTTTGTTCCTCTAGGTTCCACAGACGTCCGAACCCGCTGTCTCTCTGGACCTGTTTGGTGGGATGTCGCCATTTAGTTGTTGGAATCGGACAGCTCCGGAAGACCCGAGGTTCTCCTAACTTCCGGTCTTTCTAATGTTGTGGAGCTGTTTCCTGAAGCGTTTATACATGAATGGAATGAACTACTTTCAACTACTGTGTCTTTCATGACGTTTTTGATGCCCGTGGCAACCAATCTGTGATATCATGCGATATCTGTGATATCGTCTGTGATATCGACTATGGTTGTGATAAACTTTACATGTTGTCTATGACAGTAATATTTATACTTTACATGTTATCTGTGACGGTGATAAACTTAACATGTTGTCTGTGACAACGTTTTTTATCATTACTTTGGGCACTGTGTGTCCAGATGAAGTAACCGGTCAACCTAATTCAGATGGAATTTCAATCTGCTCAATTCTACCAATCTGTGATATCGTCTGTGACAGTGATCAACTTTACATGTTGTCTGTGACAACGTTTTTATCATTACTTTGGACACTGTGTGTCCGGATGAATGAATAAAAATGCTTTATGAAAAAATGAAATCTGTGTTTTTATTTTTGCCTTAAATGAAATTTGAAGTATGCATAGACGTAATGAATTTCTGAAAAGCAAATAAAGTTCGATTTTATTAAACGTGTTTTCCAAAGGAAAAATCCGGTTATTGAAATGATGAAAAGGGCGGACGTGCGGCTGCCTAAAGGGCACCCCTATTGTACGGATAAGTCATCCTTCAGTTTTCAAGATTGGAAGTTGTTGTTTTGCAGATCAATTTAACATATATCAAATATGTGCATATTATTCATATTTATTCACCCCAAGTTTTTATCTCTATGCAGTGTTACTTCCAACGGAAACAGATTTTTTACTTTCTCAGAAAATAAACAAAAAAAATTGTATAAAATATTTGAGAGCATGTATCCTCCTTTGAACAACGAAATCATGTTTCAAAAATAATACTTTAACGATCTATGAAAAAATATTTTGGTGAAGACCTCCACCCTAACTGGTATATATCATTTCAAATCCGAATTATTAGTTAGTTAACCAATTTAAATGCAATTCTTTTTGAAGGGTTATGTTTGAAATAAATAAAAAACAAATGAAGCGAAAATCGGATGGCAAATTGTATCGTATGGTTGCACATTAACTCAGATTTCTATTCTTTGTTTCTACATTGCCATTTCGGATTTGATTATAATTTACGTTTAACTTTGAAGACAATGTTGAAACAGCCCAGCAATACCTGTGACGAGGATTTGAGTCGCATATTGAAGTTAAATCAATCGAGAAAATCAAATGAAATCATACAAACGCTGATTGACAACAAGAGGACCGAAATCTACAAGATACAGTAAAACTGGCTGTTAAATAATAATTATATGTACATTCATGTAAGCTACATAAAAAAGCAATATCTTTTTTGGAAGTGGGAGGCTGGCTCCATTGGACACATATTTTTTATGAATACCTTAAATAAAATGTCGAGTGTCCAAACAAACTAGTTAATTACCCATAATGGAAACTTTTTCTTTTTTGTTATTTATCTTACCCCTCACTCCATTTAATAGAATGTCGAAATCAGTTTCAAGTTACTTTTGTTTATAATGTTGAAGCTTGTTAAGCGTGGAAAAAATCCTGAATTCTCATTGGAAACGTATTGATTTTTCACCTATAAAGTAATGTTACGTTATAACGGTACAAAGTGAGCGAGATGCTTATTTACCTTTAGGTAATGAAATTCGTACAGTGGAGATTCATCATGGCAAAGCTTTATGCCCTCTTTTATTGTTTAGTGATTCATGTTTCTGAGAACTCTTCTAGAAATTTTGGTAAGTATGTTTTTGCTTATCTAATGAATATCTTTTAAGATAAATTCGCAATATTTAAAATCAGACACAAAATCTTTTACTCGTTTAATACTTAATGCATACTTTACTTAACAAGAGGCCCATGGGCCCCATCGCTCACACGAACAACAATTTAAAAAAGGCGTGGTCTATATTTCGTGAAAAAAATAAGATGTGAATTTAACGGGTGGGAAAAAATGATTGATTTTTTTCACAACTTTGAATTCCCTTTGCCTAAGAGTGCTCTGTGCTGAGTTAAGTTGATATTGGCCCAGTGGTTCTGGAGAAGATGTCGAAATTGTGAAAAGTTTACGGACAGACAGACGGACGGACGACTGACAAAATGTGATCACAATGGCTCAGCTTTCAGCTCAGGTGAGCTAAATGACTTGATTTTGATAATTTTTTAGGTTGCTCAATACACCTTAAAAATAGAATGACAATTCGGGCATCTGCATGTCTAATCTACGTGCTGTTCAGTCTCTGTGCTTATTAAGTTTTACAACTTTCTACTGCTAATTGCAGTTGTGGCGGAAGAAAGAGTTTTATTTATCAATGTTTTATATTAATATTTCACAGTCTTTTAAAAATCATATCTTCAGATAAATCTCTTTTTGGAGATTTCCCCTCCTGATTGTTATTAAATTCACAAATATGGTAATGGTCATCACAAAAGCACTAAGCAACAGACAGAATATAACTGCCACGCAACATCTCTTTATAATCCAAGGTCTTAAACAACCCCTCCCTTACAAAACAGAATCCTCCGTTTAGTTCAATGAAAAAATCGAAATATACACGTGTTTAAAATCAATAATAGAAAAGAAAGACCTATCACTTGTTCACTTTCTTTTACTTTCAGAAAAATGCATTTTCAAAACTGATACCTGTGGATGGACTACGCACGCGTCATTTGTCAGGCCTGACCATCGTTCCGTATATTGTTTTTATTCAAAATTAGAGACAATCAAATTTGTTTGCGGCACACGTACAATTTATCAAGGTGGCGATTTGTGGAGTCGTAAAGTGGTTCGATCGATCAATTTGACAGGTTAGTGCTATTTGGTTATCTAGAACCATTCTAACAAAAGCTTGGATTCTGGGTAGTTGTGTCAAACAGCAGTGTTACGTATTTCTGTCTACTAGTATTTCATTGTCGGTCACTCAGTCATAGCTCTTTGAAATCAACAAGATGAGCTAAGACTACGCAATCCATGCACATTTCATTTACACCAGCGTCATTTTTAACTTGTGTTGATGCAAGAAATAGAAAGATACGTCCCTACCGAAAGTCTATGGTCTTGTTTAAATAGTTCTAATAGTTCTAATAAGAGAAATTATATTCATTTTGTTACAAGTAAATTTAGGGAATTGACATAACTTCTTTATATTCAAGTTTTTATAACTATAATATCACTAAAGAAAGCAATGTATGCATATTAGTTAAAGCTGCTTGGTCCGGTTTGATGTCCAATTTTATGCACGCTTTTAAACGATGGCTATGCTTAGTAAATGTATAATAATAGACAATGCAGTAGTTTTTCCAGTCAATTATGCCAATTTTCAATGAAGAAAAATACGTACAAAATTTGCTAACAAAACAAACGACATAAAAAGGTACCGCGTTATTTCGCCTCATGTTAAATTTCACTCCTGCAACGCGACTGGTATGGTTGTATTACGACTTTGACATCGCTTTAAATAAAGGTTGAAATGGTCAGACAAATTACAAATAAACATGTGTACGTTTCGTTTGCTAATATTTCTGAAGTCTGCTTTCTTTACAATCGATGCATAGCATGCGGGTTGAATAAACCCAGTCATTCGGTGGACGAAACCAAGCGGTTTCCTTTTCTAAACATTCCCGTGATGCATTTTGGTTTGTTTTTTCGTTTGCCCAAAATGAAATTATTTTTATTTATTTTAAATATTTCTAACTTTGAAAGGAGACTGATTTTGCTGGTGTTAATAGGAGAAAGTCCATAACTTTTTAAGATAAATGGTTTGTATGAAAAATATTTTGATACTGTAATAACAAAAAAATCGGACCAAGCAGCTTTAAACTCGATTTAATAACTATCAAACGAACATGTAAAGACTTTCGAAAATTTATTCAATTCTTTTAAAAGTGCTATTTGAATTTATTCCGAGAGATGCTTCTTAATCAACTTTTTATCTATTACGTAACAAACGGCTTTGATAGACTTTATCCAACAGTACTCCTCGTTATTCCCTGAAAAAAAAAATATTGCAAAAATCAATTATCGACATCATTCATTTACGAATGCGAATTTAAATGTTGTTTTTGTAACTATGTTTCAGGATTCCCTGAGTACACCAGAGACCAAGTGGAGCAATTAGAAGACAGATATGTTTTGGCGATAAATAGTTTCCGACCGGATGTTGGAAAATATCGCTACTATGTGAGCGACATCATCAGTCCAAAGGTTCCTCTGTCGGTAGATTTCCGCTGTCTTCACTATTCCCACCTGGTCATTGGTGACACCCCATTGGTTGTTGCTTACATCACGGACTATAGCAAACCTCATAAGATTGTTTATTACTTAAATATTCATGAAAACTCTCCTTTTGTCAACTTTAGCAGAACGTCAGTAAGACTACCAATTGGAAGAGAATTTAAGGTAATAGTATTTGATCACCCGAACCGAAGGTTACAACAAAATAAATTAGAATGCTTTCATGGTGCTCTAAAGAGACAATGTCACGATTTTGGTCAAATTTTATTTTTCTGTTTTTATCATTCACAAAGATCAAATGCAATTTGAGAGTCAGTAGTAGATATATAAGCAAGATACAGGACTCACAATTCTTCGTCATGTAAACAAGGAACGTGTCCTGTTTTTGTTTACATAGGTTCCATATATCAGTAACTCTTTTTTAAGCTGATTAGTCTATCTTCTTATTAATTTTAAGCAGAAATAGACAGTTTCTGACGTTTAACACATTCCTTTTAGGCCTAAAACTGGAATTTTTACTTCAACATTCAAAATGTAAAACAAAAGTTTTGCTTACATAGCAAAAAATTGTAAGCTCTGTAACTCTCTTGTAACTCAAGAAATGAATCTCAAATATGTGTTGCCTATTAAAAATGCCTTACTGAAGCATTGTAATCATTAAAATAAGAATAGTAAATTTTGCCTAAAACCCTGACCATGCCCCTGTAATACATAATAATGTAACCAAACGTAGCGTAATTGTATTTTTTGGATTTTTTAAACCGATTTCCCATATATACATTCCTATGCTGGTTTGTAAGGTGGTATGGGACACCTCTATATTGTAACGTACATGTACTTCCTATCGAAAAAAAACCAATAAAATCAAGATAAATTTATATAATAATTATTATTTACCTCGCGCAACAACATAGGGCAAATATATAAGTCATGAGTTCGAATCCAGTTGCGCCCGAAAATTTTCCCCTTTCTACAAAAATTTTAAACACGTTATTTTGGTCAAATACTGTAAAATTTGAAAATTCTAAAACTGGTTTTTTTTTACAATGTACTTTTATCTACATCAATATCGACAAGTGTCTCATAACAATCATAATTTCTTCTGAAACCCCAGTAATAGTTTGGGGTTTCGTTTGAATAATTCACAATCCAATACTATCGTTTGAACAATTCAAAATCCAATATTATCGTTTGAACAATTCACAATCCAATATCAAATATGTGAACCTTCTTTGGGACCAAGTTATGGTCAGGTTATCACAATTTGATGCTCTACACTTTAACAGCATTATTGTATAGTTATAACATATCATTGTTAAATTGAAGTTCTCAAAAAGATCTTAAATAACTTGTCGAACTTTTCATAAATGTTTATGCTCCTACTTCGAGCAATGAACTTTGAACTGCTTCTGGGGCCACGAAATTGTCATTGGTTTATATGTTGAACGAATTTCTATTTGATTTCTATTGGCTACTTTATATAGGCAATGAAGTTTCTGCAAGATTTTGCAGGGACACCTTAAATAGTATTCTCTTTCCAGCTTGTGTTCAGAGCGGTTCAAGAAAACTTAAGAGGACTGATTCTCATCGACTATATTTCAATTACAAAAGGACTTTGTGGTGAGCTATTTTGTCTTGAGGACTTAAGTGTTACAACAATGAAATTTAAAAGTACAAATACTCCAGAAAAAGAATTAATTAAGGCTGGGAGACATCTTGTTTAATTTTCAACCCAAATACATTGATTTCCTTATTCTCGTTATCAGAAGTCTGTCCTCAAAACGAGTTTCGGTGTGACGACTTCCGGGATGAATGTATTCCTCTCAGTAAGGTGTGTGATCTTAACACTGACTGTTTGGGCGGAGAAGATGAAAAGAACTGCGGTATCGTTAACATTTCATTATATTACTCTATTGATATATAAAACCATTTCTTCATCTTTCTTTAACACCAGACGATGTCACAGCTTAACCGACGACAAATTTATCTGCACATAGGTTACATGTAACCTCCTACCACCCCATCCCTTTGCAATGCTTTATTTTAAAACATAGTATGGTTAAAAGGAACAACTAGAGTACTAAAAAACTTACAAAAGAATAAAGATGATATGTTTGATAAGTCTTATTATGGAGGGTAAATACTCATGTTGTTTAATAATTCAACTTGTTGACTATTTACAGATAGAGAAGCAGTTGAAACAGTTTGCAAAGAAAATATGAAAATGTCACGTAATAAAACCTGGATTCTTGACAGCAGCATTGATAAAAGTCTATTTGCTTCCGATTCAAATGGTTGTAAGACTGGAGATTGTTGTCCTTTGTGTGCTTCCATCGATTCTGAGTACTCTTGCCCTACTAATTGTACCTCTTCTGGACTTTCGTTCAATTGTACGTCTGATAGTTCACCCGTCTATACAACCTCTTTAACTGCCTCTGGTTTAGTGCAAGATGCGTTGGTATTCAATGACAGTTTTTCAAATTTGAGACAAGTGAGTATCATAAACTGCAAGCTCAACTTGTTTAAAATTGATTCTAAACTTACGATACAAACATTAACCATAAGAAACAGCTCAATAGGTATCGTAGATGTTGACGAACTTACAAGCTCACTTCGGCTTGTGCGTTTTGATAACTGTATGTTTGATAGTGTTAAGTTTACAACAAAGTATGGAGTTAGATTTAACTTCTTTGTTCACAGAAGTTCATTGAGGAAAATTTTCTACATTGTCTTTGGAACAGGGGCATTGATAGATTTTTCAGAAACAGCCGGATTCCCTTATTCAATTCCTTTTGAATTAGTTGGTGTTGGTATAAACAATATACACACTATAGTTAATCTTAGTTCTTGTAATTTGAAAAGGCAACCATCACTTCCTTCGAGAATTATGACGCTAGATTTGAGCCACAATTATCTTTACACGTGGTCTTATTCCGCTTTCTTTCAATGTTTGCATTTACAACATAATTTAATTGAAGAAATCAATTTTACCAGCTATTTAAAAACATCAGAGGCTCAACTACATTTCTTAGATCTCTCCTACAACATGATAAAGGTGATTAGAGAACACGACTTTGTAGATTTGCCTAATCTTCTCCAACTTATAATGCGGAATAATCGTTTAGAAGATATTCACGAAAACGCATTTGCATTTATAACAAAACTGCAAGGTTTGGACTTGTCATCTAATAACCTTCATTCTTTAAATCGAAACCACTTTCTTCGTCTGTCAAATTTACGATTCCTTGATCTGCAGAACAATAACATTAAAGTAGTGGAAGGAATGTTTGATGGATTAATACGTATTGAATATTTAAGAGTGGATACTTATACTTTATGTTGCGCGCAACCTAAAACAGTAGGTAAAATTCAGTGTACAGCACCGGTGAACGAGATTTCCTCATGCAACAATTTGATTGACATTCCGTTACTTAGTACTATGATTTGGTACATTGCTCTTTTCGCTGTTTTTGGAAATGTTTTCAATCCATTTTACAGAGGAATTTTACAAATTTCTCAAAACTTCAAATTCTCTGTTATCTACGCCATCAATTTAGGTGTTGCAGACTTTCTGATGGGAGTATATATGTTCATTATAGCGGGAGCTAATTTAAAATTCAGTGGTCGTTATGGTTTTGAAGATGAATGGTGGAGACACAGTCACATTTGTACTGTTGCTGGTGTTCTGGCGACGCTTTCAAGCGAAGCATCTGTTTTATTTCTCCTTTTGATCACTATTGATAGAATTTTGACTATACGTTCCCAATTTTCTCGCGTTAAAAAAAATAGTTGGATTTCAATAGTTATGTCAACTTTCGTTTGGATTCTTTCTTTTATGCTTTCACTGTTACCTCTATTTGGAGGTGATTACTTTGAGGATTATTATTCTAGTTCGGGTGTTTGTATTTCTTTACCGTTATCGATATGCCGTAGGTCTGGATGGGAATATTCTATGATATTGTTTGTTGGCGCCAATTCTCTTATTTTCATTGCAATCTCTTTGGGACAACTGGTTATTTTTTGCTACGTTCGACAAATGAGAAAGGACAACTACTTACGATATACGTTACAACAAAGAACTGAAGTAATATTGACAAAGACTCTGTTAGCGGTAACAATCACAGACATGCTTTGTTGGATGCCAATTGGCGTAATTGGTACGTTATGGGCTTTTAAAATTAAATATCATTAATAATTTCCATTGAAAACAACGCATTAAGCATAATTCTTTTCAACTACTTCGAGTGAAATGAAGTGGCAAAAATATCTATATTACATTACATTTCACTGGAACATTTTTCTTAACATGCAGGTTTTCTAACTTTCACGGGCTTTGACGTCACACCACAGGAATACGCGTGGATCATTGTGGTTGTACTTCCTATCAACTCCGCCTTAAATCCAATCATCTACACCGTTTTAAAGATTTTAAGATGGATAAGATAAAAGAAAACTTTGTTTATTGTTTATATTGATCACGTGACTTTTGCTGATCACATGTCAGTTATTATAGAATTCGACATAATTGCGGACATCGATTTGTTTGAATGTTCACTTTGATTTGTGTTCCCAAAAACTTTATTTTTTATTCCTATTGAAAAAATGTAAAACAAAATTTTTTCAGTTTTTATAATATCAGTAGGCTGACATATTTGGTTCAGTTTTGTAATATGATTTTTTTCTGATTTAAAGTACATTAATTTGGGGATATATATGTTTTTTATTATTGTAATGTAGATGTACTTAATTATAAATTGTTATATAATCATAGACTTATTCTCATATTTATATTATTCTTTAATGTTAATAAGTCCATTCAATGTTCCATGTTCAAAAATAGAAACCGTCAGAAAAAGTTTTGATTCCAGAAATAATGGTAAGGTAGATTTCTATTGTAAAATTTTTTAGGAAATTTATATATTATTTTCTAAAGTAAATGCTAACGTTGCTATACAAACTTTACAAGAAAATTTCACAGAAGTTTTGTTCTGTTCTTTGAATTAAAAAAAATCCGATTTTTGAGGTGTTTATTATTAATATTTTTTCATAACATTATATATTATAATATCACCATGTAGATAAGGCAGTATATTGATTGATTTTTATATCTTTTTTATTCTTAGAATTATTGAATTTACATGTACGCTTAAAAACTGTCCCAACCCAATTTATAATCATATAAATTTGGTAACGATTGTATTTATTACTGAAATGAAATAGATTTGATGCATATACATTCTTGTTTTTATCTGTTTACAGATAAAATAAACATCTGAATGAACAGTAGAAAATGATTAAGTCAACTATTTCATATTGATTTACTTTTTATTTTATTTATTTCATTATTTTTGAATTATTGTTCTTGTTTAAATAAAAATGACATTGAATAACAAAGCACAAAGTCTTTAACTCATTTTTGAAATTTAATTTGCAGAAAAGCACAGATATCCATGATTCTACTAACAAGTTGAACGACACTAAATGAATTCATATGTCAGCCACTGTAATATTATTTTCACTTGTCATTTATTTTATATATTGCTGAATAAAAAGTATGAAAAATGTATTGGTTTTTTTTTTAAACCTATAGATAATGTTTAATATTACATGTATATGTTTTCAAACCTTGCAATTGTTCTTAGTTGCGCCAATTTAACAACGAGTTTTCAGTATAAATTGGGAAAAAAAATACTAAGAAGGAGAATAAAAACGTTACTTTTAAGGAGGTTCGACGGTCAGCAAATTAGCAATTAGATTTGACGTAAATTTTCAATTTGTGTAGCTAGCTATTAACTATTATTTTGTAAAGTAATATTCCAAAAATCTTATCTTTAAAATTTGAACAACAATAACAACAGTTATACAAGACTCTTCTTTTCAAGGAGTTTAATAGCGTCTAAAAATGGCCACAACCATCCAGCGATCTGAAATGGAGAGAAAATTGTTTATAGAATAAACAGTTAAAATTTCAAGCATGATAATTGAAAACGGTAAACGTTTAGTATAAGAACATATGGTACAACCCCAAAGCATTTTTTAACAATCAATGTATTTTTTGTAAAAAAAACTAATATAGAGAACAAAAGAACGTTAAATTATTTCCGCATCCTTAATTGGTATTTCATTTTATTCTGACATCTTTCACTCTATTATGTGTGTTGCTTTACAATAATTATTAATTTATTTCCTTAAAACAAACATCCGGTACTACGACTGACTTCTGTTCTTTCTGTATGTAGTTTAATTGATGTGAGGTGTCGATAGCTGATTAGAATGTCACTTACAGGAAATATCTAAAGGATGAATACACTACAGGGTTTTTTTATCACTTTTCCATGCTTCAAAGTAAGGATTTTTTCCTGTGAATAAAATGTGTCAATAGGTTGATTCAACACGCACTGTTCCTCGGGTAATTTCCAATTTATCATGGTACTAAGAATATGAAATACATGGTCAATACATCAAGGTCTAAATTTGTTTTTAAGTATGAAACTTGAACTCCAAATTATATTTTAAATATTGATGATATTTTAATTAAATATGATGCGAATTTTTCAATTATGTTTGCAATTTTTCAATTATGTTTGCATGTGGCATAACGTTTACATAAATCAAGACAATAAGATATATTTACATTCATCAAGTATGACTCTATTCATAGCTCTCTAGGAACTGACAGGACTAAAAGCTACACGCCCCATTGAAAAAGGGTCGTAACCTTCATCGACCTGAGAAAAATCACGGAGTGCACAAAATAATCAATGACATGATGATGTCAGACTCAAAGTCCGACTTGGCTATTTCTTTTTTTTAAATTACTGATGTACATTAACAATAATTCAGTTAATTTTACTTCCGTTTTACGATCAATTCATTAATTTGTTAAAAGAAAGATGTAAATATATATAATAAAATGTTATATTTTTTTTATCTATGAAGGTAATGATCATTGTAGAAAAAAATTACATTATCCGCTAACACAGGTTTTGTATTTCTTTTTTTATCAATGTCGCCACCTTCACGAATCACTATAATTTTAATTCCTAGAGTAAAACTAAGATATGAATTTGAAGCAACCAGAATATCATATATATATATATATATATATATATATATATATATATATATATTTATATATATATATATATATATATAAAATCCAGAATCAGTAAAGTTAATCCACACAAGTATAACTGCAAGAATTCATGTTTAAAATAATTTTCAAAAACTGATCACAATTTGTACATGTATATAACAATTTGTATATTACATGTATTCTTACATTGACGACGTCACTTCTCTGAAGGTAGACTTTTCATTTTACTTTAATTGGGATGAAAAGACCAACCTAATACTGAATTGCAGATTTTATCTAAAATGACTATCAACTTAGGCATTACAACACACTAACCGCCAAACAACCAGTCTACAATTGATTTTTCATTGGCAAGCTCTATTTTGTATCTTATACTACAGTCTCAGATACTTTGCGTTTTAGGAGACATCAATGTTATTGAACAAAGTGAAATGGAAATCGCAACATTAGTAGTTGTTTTAAGCCTGTTTATCTCTTCTACAATCGTTGCTGATTACAACTTTGACGAAATAGGTAAGTGATACGTTTTGTTATATAGAAAATTGGGGATAAAACATTTAGAACTCAATTTTTTATGGATACGCGTGACATTTTTCCCTGATATATTATACCTTATTTATTAACTTTAAGGCCTGTTAATTCCCAAAAATTCAGGGTACATAACCAAGCTCTTTGCAGAGATAAAATATTCAGAATTTTCATTAAAGCAGCATGCAAAATGCAATTGAATGCTTATAAACAAAGTCAAATTATATATCTTCAATTGATCACGTTATATCTAAATAAATAAGATATCAACTGGATGAAAGTAAATTATAGTCAAATTATAATCACTGTTTTGAAAGTTAAAAAAGGCATTAATTGATGACGAAATTTTTTTTTTACATTTCTTATGAAAAGTGAAAAATGTAAAAGCCTTAGAGATTTTCAAACAAACAGATGACACTTTTTTCTATATGAGTAACGAAATTAAGATTCAATATGCATATATAAACAGACCTAATCATAACTCTAAGGCTTAAAAACGACTGAAGGAACCGGCCTATCAACACATTTTTGTACCATAATATTCTCTGGTAACAAATTAGGCTATGCAAGTGCACACAAATTCAGTCAAATGTGTCAAAGTTCAATAATATACTTTTAAAGCAAGATATTTTTGATTCAACAACATTTGTTGAGAGATATTTCAAGTGCCTTTTGTATATATGATTCATGCCAGATAATCTCACCAAAAGCACAACATCATGCGAAGGTCATAATTACGACCTGAACATAAAATATCATGATTTTCAACAGAATAATCACATTATAACCTTTTCTTAATCTGAATTCTAATACGTACTGTGTACAGGGAAATATTCGCCACCGTTTTATTTTCGTCCCTTTCGCCCTCGTCGTCAGCGGGCGAATTGAAGACTGGGCGAATTCCAATGTTCCAAGTTATTTCTTAAGAACACAAGCAAGTCTGGGTGAATTTGAGACGGGGCGAAACCGTTTGCAAGTGTAGACGGGCAAAAATAACACGGGGCGAAAATAACACTGTATACAGCAATCTTTCGAACGAAGATTTTATTCACCTGATGGTGTGTATAAATTTCAATGTGATTATTTCAATAAAATCTTCCATCTCTAAATATTTTTAATGTTGCTTAGTGTTGAATGTCATTTTTTTTATTTTAGGTAACTGTGATTTTGAACTGGATATCTGTGGATGGACTGTACATAACGGTCCTGTTAGTTTGGAGCGCGTGATAATGGTCTGCGGTCTTCGAGGGAATCTTAATTACTGTCGTACACAAATTAAGTTACAATCAACAGATCCATGGAAACGGGTCAAACAAATTTCATCCACTGAGTTGAACGGTACGTACGTTTACCAATGTTTTCATGTGCCTGTCCACAAAACCGGTTTTTGAATCTACAACTGCCGAATTTAATGCTGTGTTTTCTATGATCGAAACGAGACCCAAAATTTGCCAATATGATATTAGCTGTATAAAAGAAAGCATCGTGGCAAATATTAAATTACATTTTGTACAGCAAACAGTAAAGATTTTCAAAGATGTACATATAAATGTAAATCGGGTAAATCTTCTACTTTTTTAATGTAGAGATGAACAAATGAATGTAATTACTAGTATTTATATCACTTATACTTAGTTGACAGCCGCCCAAGGATTAAACAAGAGTGTTTACTGTGTTCATCCCTGGCAAACAAACTTTACTAATCAACTGCGATTTCAGTCAGTCATGAAATGATAATTATAATTTGGTACTGTAAACCAATTTTTATTTGCGGCGACTTCAATTTATTTCGTGATTAACTGCCGATAAACTGGTTCGCGACGACTAGTGTTCGCGACCAAGCCTTATCCAGACCTTTATTGTTAAAAAACTATAGACAAAGGATTGGTTTGCGGCGAGAAATATTCACGACGACAAGGCTCTCGCGAACCTCGCGAAAATTTATCGCACGCGAATAAAAGTTGGTTTACAGTAATTGATCATGAAAGTTGTAATCAACAACTTTATATCAAATCACGTTTAATAGCATTTCAATTTTGTCAATGTGTTCAATAGTCAGCATAAATTAAAACAGTGTTCAATTATATTTGACTAAAGTTTACGACTGCTTCATGATCTTGGCGTCAGGATCTACGATTTGTGTACCTTGTAGTAATAATAACTTTTCAATAGAATACAATTCGCCTCCTCCCGACAAAAATTGTCCAACTCGAAACGATGTCACTGCTGGTCAATAAGACATTTTCTATCAAAATAAAGTCCTGGGTTGTTCCCCGGGGCTCAACCTGGTTGTCAAACCAATCGGTGTTGCTTCTATGGATACAAACCTATCATAAATTATTATGATTCATAATTGTTTATAATAGCATGCGATGTTTTTGGAATGTCATCGTCAATGAGACGTGAAAGTATGTCTGCTGTGTTCTATGTGTATATTTGCATATCTAGCACCTAACGTTTTAATCTGTAGATAATAAGTAAATACATTTAAGCGACTTGTGATCGGCGAGAAGCTCAAATTCTACACCGTAAGACATCTGAGGGTAACGACGTTCTATATCGCTCAAACTACGGCTCGCATAAGAAATAACACCGAATTCACCATTTTGCTCTTGTACATGTACCGGCCCCCTAGTCCAACAGGACTTGTATCGGCATTGACTATGATCGGCGCAGATTTGTCATAGAAGCCTGACGTTTCGGCATCCGCAAGACAATGCTTTAGTTTTACAAATCCTTCCTTGTAGATCCCTCACCTTAAATTTGCATTCATTATGGCGCCCAAAGAGCGACAAGTTACTAAAATAGAAAACGATTAGACTACGGGAAAAAAGTACCTTCATAAATCTTCCATTTTTAAATTGAATACTGTCTAATTATTTAAATTGTGGGGGTTTTTTTTATTATTCGTTGGAATGTAATTTCGTAGATGCATCAGTTTTCCGTTTCAGTAAGAAAACTAACTATTTCAAAATTTGTTTTCGTTGAGAATGTAAATTCGTGGGGGAGGGCTACCTACGAATGCCTGGAAATTGAGCCACCATGAATTCTTATGATTCCACAGTATGTAACATTTTTTATTCCTGTTCTCTGCCTAATCTGATAAACTTGGGGAGTTCGGGTTAAGAAAACAATTGATTGAATACTCAGTCTGGACCAACTTACATCATTTTCTATTTGCATCTTAAAGTTAATTTAACAGAGTATTTTGTAGACTTTTAATCCTTTGTTTGAAGGGTTTCCTTACAACTTAAGTCAAAAGTTAGAGCAAATGAAGTTTACAACGGTTTTGGCATCTGTGAAAAAGATACGTAGAGAAGGAAACTATGATGTCATTAGCCAAAAGATTCCCATGTCAATGGAGTATCGATGTCTTCACTACAACCATCTGGTCCTCGGTGACCTCGCTTTGGTCCTTGCCTACATTACTGACTTTTATGAACCTTATGATTTATCGAACTATTTAAATGCACATGGAAACTCTTCCTTTGTAAAATTTAGCAAATCATCAGTAAACCTTCCAGTTGGATTCGAGTTCAAGGTAAGCCAAACACTTATTTTTTATTCATAAAAAATCAAAACTCCTTTCTTTATCATTACAATGCGCTTTTTAGCTCACCGGGACATCAGTTCAAATGATATTTACTGATTACCTGTTGTCCACCCGTCCATCTTGCCTTATATCTGTAACTTCTCTGAACTTGGAAGTCTTTGGATACATTTAATCAAATTTAAAACATAGCCTCCTCATAATAGAAAGAGATTTTTAAATTGTTGAATTAAAGGCCGAACCCTCTTCAAAAGAAAAACATTCATATAACAGAATAAAGGGGTGTGTGTCCTAAAACTCTTTTTTCTTAACACCCACTGCAGTAGAAATGCTAATAATCAAGTATACATGTATGTATATACATAAGATTCTAAATTGTTCAAACCGTGACCTCCGTACAACTACTTACGGCCTCAGGGTCGGTTTAAAGTTCAATACTCGTATAAAAAAATATGGGGGGGGGATGTTTAAATGTTTCTTCTCAAAGACTACAATGCTGCGGTTTTGGACATTACTATGCAATCTCCTTTCGATGGTGTAGATTATATTGATAAAAACCGTGATTCCCAGGCCAATAATATAGCTACATGAGGGTTTTAAAGCTCAACATAGAATAATAAAGGGATTTTTTTTCAAACCATTTTAAGAACTACAAAATGCTACGATTTGTTGTATTTTTGTCAACATCCTCAGATAGTGTTGATATTAGATTATTCAAACCATGACTCCTGAACCAATATTAAGACTCCAGGAAGGGTTTCATATCGTTACCTTTATCCGGTTTTTTTTTATCTCTTATAAGTTGAGACCTAAAATCAGTTTATGCATCAAAGAATGTAAGAATATGATGTCCCAAAATAAGGTGTTTAATGATTTTTTTTCTTATTGTGTCATTATGTATTGTCAGATCTTGTCATAAATGCAAATTTTTGAGAGTTAATAAGAAATTGTTCATATTTAAATATTTCAAAAATTATGCGGATCCAAAAAAAATATATCTAGGGGGTGTATTATATGTGCGTGGTATTCAAAAGTCTATCATTGGAATTTTCACACGGTTAAATTTTTATTTGACTTCCCTAGGGGGGAAGAGGGGCAACCCCCTTCATGCCTCCTGCCCCTCTAGATTTGAAATGAATATACTAGTATATATAAGCATAGAATGAAATGTGTATAAACAACGCTGAGATAACTTCCACCAGTTATTTAATTCATTGGTAGCTATCAAGGCGAAGACATTCCGTGACATATCAACTAAGAACAAAAATCTATATAATATCTTATAATAAATCATTGGCAATTGCATTTTAAATTCTCCTTAAAAGTGGACTCTATTTTTTAGCTCGTGTTTCGAATTGTGGAAGAATATTCTGGTTATGGAATAATTATGATTGACAACATAACAATCACTCCCGGACTCTGTGGTAAGTTTTATATTGGGGTTATCAACTATATGAAGAACTTAAAAAAGCGAATTTTTTAATAGCACAACGCCAAAATTATATATTATTTTGCTTAAGTTTTTCTTCAAAATAATATTTGGATTCGAGGCTTTTTATACCCCCTCTCCTTTGGAGACCCTTTGTTTTAACCCTGTGTGTCTGTCTGTTTCAGTGTCTGTCCGTAACAAAAATATCTGTCGCATTGTTCTCAGCAACTATTCATTGCATGTGCTTAAAAATATAACACGCTCTTTGTTTACGCATAACATATGATGGGATCCATTTTTGTACCAATCAAACGTCAACTTTCTGTTAAATAACGACTTATTATTTTTAGCCTAAATTTTCAAACAAATTTTTGTCAAAGATTTCTCAGCAATTGTTATTCGCAGATGCTTAAAATTTTAACATACTCTTTGTTTAGGCACGCATATGCTGGGATTTATTTTAGTAACAATTGGATAGCAACTTTCTGTTAAATGATGACCTTGATTATTTTTAGCCTAAATTATCAAACAAATTTCTGTCTAAGGCTTCTCAGCAATTATACATCCTTAAAATTTTAACATACTATTTGTTAAGACATGCCATATGGTAGGATCCATTTTTGTAACAATTGGATGGCAACTTTCTGTTAAATGATGACTTTATTTTTTGCCAAGATGTTTAAACAAATTTTCGTCAAAGATTCCACAGCAACTATTAATCGCAGATGTTTTGAATTTTAACACACTCTTTGTTTAAATATGCTCAATGGTGGGGTCCATTTTGTACCATTCGGACGTCAAATTCCTTTGCTTATTTTGTATATTCACATTAGAGAGGGGGTATTACAAGTAAGTATTGGTTTACACATATCTTGTTTTAAGTTTGTATTTCAATTGGATCCCAGCAAAAAGACGTATGTAATGAAATTTTTTTGTAACCATAAAGAAGTTAAAATGCAATAAAGTATTACGTGTGTTTTATTGATATAAAACACATTTTAGCACTATAGATGTTACCATGCAGAGAAAAAAAACCCTTCGTGTATCTTAACATTGGTAAATCGTTCCGCTGTAACCAGATTGCATATTAACTGGTATAAATATTGGAAAAGCCTCTGATAAAAACACGTCAAACGTAATAATTTGTTATCATCGAATAATATGGAGTTTAAAATCTAACAGTAACACAATGACATAGTAAGATATACCTCCTTTTATTTTAATTTCAGTTTAAGAGTAGGAAGATGAATACTGTCGATTGAAAATTTAGCTTATTTGATTACTTTTGTAATTTTTTCCCAGAATAGACTTGATTTTCTCGTTTTAATTTTAGAAGTTTGAACAACATTACCACTTTTTTTTAGGGGGGGGGGGGGGGTTGGTAAATTTCTCAACTTTGTACTTTCATCAACCAGAATAATAATTAAAAAGAATATTTCGGCATTCAACCGTTCACCCTCCTATATCTACCTATAATATTGCATCCCATCGCCTTTGTTAAATTTCATGTTTCCATTTTGGGTTTATCTTAATATATAGTACACCCTGCGAACTAACTCACATAGAACTATACATTTTTGATATTGTAGAATTTTGTAGTCTAGACGAGTTTCAATGTGCATCCTCTCGAGTTGAATGTATTCCAATCCATAAAGTGTGCGATTTTGAACCTGACTGTTTGGGTGGAGAAGACGAAAACAATTGTGGTAAAAC
Organism: Magallana angulata; assembly: GCF_025612915.1. NCBI lineage: Eukaryota > Metazoa > Mollusca > Bivalvia > Ostreida > Ostreidae > Magallana > Magallana angulata. The sequence goes on along the minus strand of NC_069111.1, from coordinate 30,223,543 downwards.
GACAATAATAACATTGTTATCAAACGTTTTTAATACTACAATAGTCTGTCCCAAAATACCGCAAAATTGTACATTTCATAAATCACTTTGCAAAAGAAGGCAAAACCAAACTTAACTAGCATTAAGTGAATGATGACAAACATTAGGTTGAGGTAAGGCATCATTTCACAGACTTTCTTCTCGTGAGTATAAATAACCATGCGTTTTCAATCAATGAAAAAGAAGACAATTTGGCTGCATAAATGACTTGGGACAGAGTGAAGAAGCGGCCTAATGATTGTTTTAATTAATACTGAGAAAAGTCTCTTTGCCTTTAATTCTGCTTGAAATGTTAACAATCTTGCATGCATGCTGTAACATATAGATATTTTTTGCATCTTTCAGATATCGAAATTCTTGAGACAATTTGCAAAGATTGCAATACGTCCAAAAGCAATACCCAAATTCCTGATAATGGAGGCACCAACGACGAAAAAGCTTTCAATATCAATGCTTTCACTTCAAATATTTGTAGAATCAGCTGCTTTTCGAATATTAATTGTAGTTCTTCTGGCCTTTCGTTCACATGTACAACTGGTGATGTACCTGTGTATGCAACCTCTATTACCGTATCTGGTTTAGTGCAAGACCGGTTGGAATTCAATGACAGTTTCTCAAATTTGAGAGAAATTGATATAATTGGCTGTAACTTACATATATTGCAGATTACTTCTAATAATACGATACAAATATTGACAATAACCAACAGTTTTATAAATATTGCTGAAATTAATGATAAATCTAACTCTCTTCGATATGTACGATTCATTAACTGTAGCTTTAATGAGGTTAATTTTTTCCCGAACATTGAGCATACATTTGAATTTTTTGTTCACCAAAGCAAAGTTGGGAATCCAAGAACACCCTTAAACCTTGCAGCTTTTTATGCAGACTTTTCCGAAACTCGTGGATTTCCTTTTTTGATTGAATTGTTTAAACACGTTATAGTGAATCTAAGCTCTTGTAGCTTAGATTTTCAACCATCTTCGTATTTTTGGACAGTTACGTTAGATCTAAGTCGTAATAATCTTTCGACGTGGCATTATTTATCCGCAATTCAAAACTTGCATCTTCAGAAAAATAATATTGGGGCAATAAAGTTCACAAGCGATTTAAGACAATCGGAAGCGCTGTTAATTTATTTAGATCTTTCGGATAATTTTATTACTCATATAAATGAATTTGATTTTAGCAATTTTCCTAATCTTCTTCACCTAAAACTTTCTAACAATCGTATTACAGATATTCATGAAAACGCTCTCTCATTTATAGCTAAATTGCGTCTATTAGACCTTTCGTCAAATAACCTTAATTCTGTAAAACTAAACCTTTTTATAAGTCTTTCAAGTCTTCAATATCTTTATCTTCAAAACAATTATATAAAAGTTGTGGAAGGAATGTTTGACGGGTTAATAAGCATTGAGCATCTTCGAGTCGATTCCTACACCTTATGTTGCGCGCAACCTAAAACAGTAGGCAAAATACAATGCACAGCACCGGTGAATGAGATATCCTCATGCAACAATTTGATCGACATTCCGTTTCTGAGCACTTTGATTTGGTACATTGCTCTTTTAGCTGTCTTTGGAAATCTTTTCGGTCCGTTTTATAGAGGCTTTTTACGGAACACACAGAATCTTTCATCCTTTGTAATTTATTCCATCAATTTAAGCATTGCAGACTTTCTGATGGGAGTATATATGTTCACTATAGCCGGAGCTAATTTAAGGTTTAGTGGTCGTTACGGTTTTGAGGATGAAGGATGGAGACACAGTCACATTTGTACTGTTGCTGGTGTTCTGGCTACTCTTTCAAGTGAAGCCTCCGCTCTGTTTGTTCTCTTGATCACCATTGACAGAATAATCATTATACGAGATCCTTTATCAAGTCTGCAGAGAAGTAATTTGGTTTCAAAAGTTATGACCGGTACGATATGGACTATCTCATTATTTCTTTCTCTGTTACCACTATTTGGTAGTGATTATTTTGAGAATTACTATTCTAGTTCGGGTATTTGTATCTCTCTACCTCTGTCAGTGTACCGTAAGCCAGGATGGGAGTATTCCATGGCATTATTTGTTGGAGCTAACTTTCTTATTTTCATTGCCATATTTGTGGGGCAGTTGGTTATATTTGCTACTGTTGTGAGAATGGGAGTGAATGTTAACTCCAGCCATTCTGCACAAAGAAGGAGAGAAATTAACTTGGCCAAGACACTTGTTGCTGTCGCCATTACAGATATGTTGTGCTGGATACCTGTTGGTGTTATTGGTAAGAAACAAATTACATTGATATCACTATAAACTTAGTGAGTTCTGCAAATTAGTTAAGCATGGTAGTACATGTAGTAATAGGTGATGTGCGTGCATGCGTGTGTGTGTGAGAGTGTGTTATATGTGCCCATCTGGACATACAGATCCAACGCATGGGTATAGTCGGCTTTTTTAGTATCCAGAATATAAAAAACATGTTATCAAGTTGATAAAGTATATTATCATATAATATTATGGATGTAAACTGAATTATTCTAGATAAAATGAAAAAAGAAAAAAAAATCCATGGTGATTGCAAAATATCGTAAGCTTTCTGTACAATATATGCGATAGGTAATTGATATACAATGTATATGTACATTATTAATGATAAAAATAAAACCTTTTCTCAATTTTAAATTATACTAGATCAGTTTCTTGTGTGTTGCGACCTCCTTCTTCTCTTAGGGCTTTTGACCTTCACGGGCATCGACGTCACAACACAGGTGTACGCCTGGGTCATTGTCGTTGTACTCCCCATTAACTCGGCCTTGAACCCTATGATCTACACGTTTTCTGAAATACTGAGACGAAGAGGGAAAGCATATAAGGTATTTATTATATTTTCCATGAAGAAATCCAGTTTACTTAATTATAAGGGTCCTTCACGTGGGAGAAGTTTCTCCAACAAGCACAGAATATTTATTATTAAAGGTCTGAACCCTATCCTACGATATTTAACCCGAACCTATTTTTCGATTTTCAAGGCTAAATTTTAACAAGATTTTGGCTTAACATGAATACTCTGATGTGACATTTAGACCAGCTAACATTACAAATACTGTTTACTTTTCAAATTTTTCCCATACATGTATCTTAAACCAAAGGGAGAAGTTGAGATGTGTTTGGGTTTTTTGTTTTGGTTTTTTTTTTTGGGGGGGGGGGGGGGGAGGGTTGTTTTTTGTTTTTGGTTTGTTTTCTTGGGTTTTTTGTAAAAAGAAATACTCACTAGTTTTACTTTAATTTTCGATCTACAAGTTTATCATGAACATAAACCAACAGTTTCTAAGTGTTGTCCCTTACATTTGTATTCTTTTCAGCAACCTATAGACGTAAAAAAAACCATGTCAAAGGCTCGTTTCTTTCTTGACAAACGACGTTAACATTTCAGCCAAACGTGCCTTAGTGACCAATGTAAAATTTTTTAAAGAAAATCGTGACCGTTTTATGTTAATCTATTCTATAATTCGCTGGGGAAAAAAAATAAACATATATCAAAAGAAGAGCATGCATGAATACACGTAAAATGAGAAAAACATCGATAAAGTTGTAGTTTCTCTTTACGTGGTGTTTTATACACAATACATTGGTAATTTTTTTTACCTTAGTGATTAGCAAGTTTTAAATCGTAAAATGTACATAAATTTTCATTGACAGAACGAATTACGAATAACAAATAATTCAACTACAAAGGAAGAAGAAAACCTCGGCGAAAAAAACCAGGTTTGTTATAAAATCATGTAAACACATCTACCCAAATGCTACTGCAATACTGCAACGTTTGTAAAAACGGAAACAGTTTTTCTTCTGGAAAAACTAGGGAAATTAGAGAGTGGAGTTTAATAAGTAGTTGTTGATGAATTTTGCCATAATCTGTGTTCCGTATGAACTTTTTGACTGTTCTGAAAGGCACACTATATATATCAGCAGCATGTGAAAGAATGACAAGTTAAGGAAAATGTATCATGTAATGTAAGAGTCTGTCAACGGCCGTAAAAATAGACACCGAATCATCAGATGATATACAGACTGTGTTCATCAAACGAACTTACTTTATATTTCAGAAAAAAAGACCAATTTTATATTTAAACATTAATAATTTTAATAATGAAATAGTGGCTACCTGGAACTCCCTGAATATCATATGATTATGGTATATTCAGTCTTGTTTGAAGTACATGTATATGCTAGAAGTTTTTTTTCTGATAGTTATTACTTGTATTTATGCAAAAAAAAATGTACATGTCAATCTCATTAAACTACAGGTGTCACTTGTTGATGAAGGAACGTCAAGCCAGCAAGATTGTAGGACGTCATCGCCGAAGCGACCGGAAGTCCTTGCTGAGGAATATATGTGATCGATTCTTATATATTTTTAAAATTCTTTAAAATGTACAATATATGTAATTCCAACAGGTTACAGGATTCGTTGACTAGCATACTAGTAAATATATTTCAAAATAATTTTTTGTTTATTGTATTATTGTAACAAATACAATCAAGATATGATTAAAAAGGCAACAAAAAATGGACAATTTGTGCAAATAAAATAATGATTGTGTGTTTAGGTCAATAGTATGTGTCTTTTAATGCCAGTGTAAAAGTATAAAGACAATGCAGTAAAAGCTGCCGATTAAATGTCAAATGAACAAAGTATATCAAAATAATTGTTTCATAGTCTGTCTATAATAGTTTCCTCATGAAATGGGTGTTACCGTTGTAGAATTGATCTAATGTTACAAATCTATGTATTTAACGATTGATGTAAATAATACATGTCTATATCGATGTTAATATATTGAATTATAAAAACCTGTGTATATGTAATAGAGATGATTTTATATTTTAATTTACTTGCTCGAGTCTTAAGTTTATGTGCACGTGTCAGGTTTAAGATTCACATTATTAAATGATTTTAATTTTATTTATTGATGATTTCTGATCAATAAATAATGTTAGAAAATGTCATTAAGTATTCTATTAAATGAGACTTATTTCCTCGTACCAGTTGATGGTCTGTTGTGTTTCCATGCAATTTATAGCATTATATACAGATTTCATTTAAATATTTTCTGTATTTAGCTGCTTTTTTGTATTACATAATGAGCAATGTGTAAAACATAATAAAGTTTTTCCTAAAATAACTCTTCGACAATGATGATTACATAGTGTTGTGTTCAAAACTTTTCACACTGAATACGAGCCTTTCTCTAAAAACTCAAAAAAAGAAACTTTAAAAATGTTCGGCACTCACGGAAACTGATTTTGCTCAAAATAATTAGAAACGTAGACCTTATTAACTATTCAAAAATCACAAATTAATTAAATTGCTTGACCCGTTTTCGTAAAAACTCGACCAAAACTTAAAATGTGTTTCTTAACTCAGGTGGAGCAGAAAACGTTGGTTATAATATACCTACTTGGACCAAACTGACATTTACAATACAAATACCAATCTTTTTACTTGATAACTATAGTGCAATGTATTTCACTATTTACGTCTCACAAATGGCGAAGTAATTCATTGAATCTTGGCAAAAATTGAATAAACATTTCTCTCAAAAACACGCACGTCGGGCTTCGTGATTTTCACGAAAGGGTGTTGATGAAAACTTTTATATTTCCATTTAGGTTTCCACGCAGACGGTAGTGACTTCAAGTGTTCAAATTGTTATAATAATTTCTGTATTTTTACCAAGTCGAATATTACTAAAAATATATCGTTCATGAATTCTTTTTACATTTTTTTTTTCAAAATTAGTTCCAATAGCCATTAGGCGTAAGTCTTGTCGCACACAGTATACTGTCGCCACCGTTCTGGTTAAAGTAAGATCTTTGATCCGCTCCGACAAATTCGATGTAGTGACATCGAAATTTACGGAGCGGATCAAAGATCTTACTTCAATCAGATTGCTGTCTCCTCCACTCCCAATCTGACTAACCAATGCAATCTCAGCAGATCGGACGAAAAACAGACGAAATTGTACATGTCATATGATAGTTTCTAGACACAATTTATTTTAATTTTAAATTTTTATTCATGTAATTAAATTTACAAATTGCAGTAAGTATCATCAAAAGAGAAATAATCCACTGCTGTTGAATACATTATTTCATACATGTACTCTTAATGTTAATACATGATTTAAAAAAAACTATACTGCTTTAAATCACGCAAAATTTTCATGTAATGATAAGAAAACAATTCTTCCTAGAAATTCAAGTCATGGCTTGTGATGGTTTTTTTATACCCACAAATAACTGAAAACGCTTTTTGAGATTAGAGGTTCAATTTAAATTCAATAAAAATAGTATAACATAGAAAACTTTCTACTGAAATTTTTTGATAGTAGATCTATACATTATATTTTAATGGATGAAAGAATCAACATAGTACATTTAATAAGAGTGTTCATCTTTTTCAACCTTTTGATGAACATTATTTACATCAGCATCAAATAAAAATAAATCATGCAACATTTCTCTACTCAAAATTTTGAAATCTTCATAAAAATAAAGAGAGAAAAACCAACTCTATGTTATTTTAGAGAATCCACAATCGGTGTGGAAATGCATTGTAAAAATGCATTTCATCTGATATATGTACATAACAAATGCAATCAACTAAAGTATTCAGGGTTTTAAATTGGATGTGTGCAAACATTATGCAATCTGCAAATAGTGGACGTGGACTCTGATTTCTTGATTTCAAAATATAAATTAAGTCATATTTGTTACATGCACATGCACTTTTCTCTCAGGAAAATGCTTTGTTTTTACAACACACATGAATTGATATTAACATCAGTATTTTGATAACAGGGTGATTAGGGTCCTCTAGGCTATAGGTTGTCCCTTGGCAATATTTATGTCTGTTTTTGTCACATTAATATCCAGTTTCTCCAAGAATTCTTCCTGTTTCATTGCATGCATTGTGTAAAGATCTGTAGTATGTCTTAAGGAATGAAATTGAAAGACAGACTGCTCCATATACAAAGTAGTTGAATAATAATAAAATGTTATCAATTACTGGTCTCATTAACACTGTAATTAAATGAACTACTTATTGTGCACACATCTACCTGTACAAATTTACTTTAGCTGTTAAGATTAGCTTATTGTGTAAAAAAATTATCCAATCATCAGTTTATGTCTTAGGTTTTATATTTTTATAAAACCCTAATAAATAATTGTAATTAAATTGTAATAGCTAATCAGCTACAAACATTTTAATCTATGTCCATGATGTACTCTTTGTATTTCACTTATAGATATCATGATAAATAATTTGTTGAGGTCAACATTAAGAGTATAAATATCTTCAACATTTATTCTGATGGCATCATGCTATTTTTTTACGATTACACAACACCTCAATCTCGAATTTACTCTGTAAAATAAATTCAAAGGATACAGACTCCAAATGCAAACGCCGCACAAAATCCAGCATATCTCCTGTTGTACCAAAGATGTTTCTTGTGTTTAGTGGCTCTAACTGAGTTTAATTTATCTAATTTGCCTATTAAATGTTTATGAAAATTACTTATGTCCTCTCCCGTTTTACTACAGCGTGGCATCAAAGCGCGGTTGTAATCCTCTGCTGGCATATTTGGTGCTGTTGGAACGTTTGGATAATATGGCTCGGCTGGCATTGCATCTCCTCTACTTAATCCAATTCGGGAGGGATTGTATCTTCTTGCCATGATCGATGTGTTGTTATTTGTCCGAATTTGTTCAAAACACGACCAGTCTAGCAATTGGAATACCAAGCCCGATGTTTAATTCTGTTAAAAATTCTTTAATTTATGTAAAAATGTTATACTACTGTCAATTGCCTCGGATACAGTATATTTATTTTATTCGGTACAAATACGCCCTTAATCATTTCATTTTAAAGGTATTTGTCCATTCCACAGATTCGTTGTTTTTTTTTCCCGAACTGTAAAGCGTTTTTCCGACCAAATAAGGCGTCCAGTTGACATTGATGTAAATATTATTGATCGGATGAGAACAAAGATGAAAAAAAAATGAAATTCTTCAAATGTAAGAATTGACAAAGAAAACAGACATCTGATTTAAGAATCGAAGGATTTTTACTACCAGAACATACTTGGATTTTACTAAATATGCTTTGTACATTGATAAAAATTTGAGATTGCCATTGATGTTGATCAGCTGATTTCGGAGACGCAAAACATGAAAAATTTCTGTCACAGTAACGAGGACGAGATAAAAATAGTAAATGGGTTTTATTGCTTATCCAGTGCCATGTTTATCAACAAAGATAGAGACTGCCATGGCGTAGATCTATAAACTGCCACCACTGTGCAGATATAATCAACATTCTCCACAATAACAGTGTGTTACAATGGGAAATTCTAACAGCAGCAAATACAACCTCAGTCATAGTCGACATGAACACTGGAGGAAGATTTCCGATTATGAGAACTTTGGTCAAATTCAGTCCATCCCATACAGCAAGTGGATTAAATCCCAGAGGAACCTGGGAGGCTTCACAGACTATGCTGACTTTACTACTTGTAGAGAATCTCGACTTCGGCACGGAGTTCTCGTAAAACCTGATAATACTGGAGGACGCTATCTCATCCCCAGCTTCAAGTCTAAATTCGAACTAGTCATCGTGGAAAAACAAAGGTGGTTCATGTCCAATTATAAACTGCCACGTGTTCCTGTGCCAGATTTCGAAGACCCACATTGGTTTCAGAGGTCGAGTCATAATAGAAACAGACGGGAGTGTAGTGTCATTGGTTACCATGACAACTTACTGGTGGTGCAAATCAACACTAATCGGTACTACCTATCTCCCAGGTTTTACTTGATAGATTTAGAGACAAATGAAATAGTTGGACATTTTCTGATCTTTTACCACTGCAGGCGTTGGTACGAGTGTTACATATCCCCATGCAAAAAACAGATTCTCATGAGGCCAGACAATTTGACTCGCATTGTGTCTTTGCCTGATAACTACATTTTGGAGAATGTCTGTTTAAAGAGTGCTTACATTAATATGGAAGTAAATGTGGTCCCACCTACACTTAGAGCACATGTCATATGTTACAACAGCATAGCAGGGGACAACTTAGTCTTAGTGGCCTTTCACAAAACCTTGGAAATCCGGAGAACGGATACCTGGGAGATTGTCAGGAGTGTCCAGAACCTGGACCTTCCTACGGGGATCCAGCAGATGAAGTCTAGCCCCCTGGGGGATTTTGTGGCCCTGCGATGTGTGTCACCTGTCCACAGTAAAGAGTACAGTGTCAATGTTATAGCAGTCCTCGACTTTCACACCTTCAATGTTTTAATGAAGGCAAGTGCTTCACTGACCAGTATGGGTTGAACTGCTCATCTTTATATAGCAATAATTTTTTTTCAAATTACAGTTTATAATGTTATGATAATTGGAACATGTTAACAAATAATATTTTTATTTTGAATTTTGTTTCCAATTTTTTTAAACATGAATTGGAGCAAAAGTGTTTATTGAGTTATATTTGCAACAAGTGATTAACGTAAAAGGAATGGAAAGTGGGGGCGGGAAAGGAGGCAGAGGTGCAAATGTTCATTATTGTATTTACTGATAAAATAATGACTATAACAATCTGATGAAATTCCAAATTCATTATGCTTTTAATTGGCATAATAGACAGAGATAATACATTATCAATTACCAGTAATAAAACCAATGTTGTGATTTTATTGCAGGTGGATGTAAAGGGCTGCTACTGGCCTGTATCTGAAGTGGTCAACCTCCAAGTGTTTCCCCATTTCAGTCCCAGTGAGGCCACCATTGCTGTCATGAGGAACTGTACTTACAGCCGGAAAGTGATGACATACAAGCTGCCGATATGTCGCTTCAACCTTCAGTACCTGTGTCGCCGCGCCATCCTCCACCTGGTCAGCTTCAGGGATGTCCATAAACTGCCCCTCCCAGCCAATATTGTCAACTTTCTCCTTGCCAAACCTGGATATACTCACATTGGGGTCTCCGACAGACGGCACCCCTGTTGATGGAGTCTATGTGTTTCTGTTGTTATTATTGGGCACTTTCATTTGACTGTGTTCTTTGTTGTTTTTATAGTGCTTTTTTCTTTAAAGGATTTTTTTTCCTGAATTTTTTTTTATTTTAATCAATGAATCTTTTTTTTTTAATAAAATTTTATAATTTGGCCAGATGAGAAAGCTTATTTACTTCTTGTTATCATGGACTTTGATAAAGATCTATTTATTAAAGCATTTATTTAAAACTTACTATGCATGATTTGTATAATTTTATAACAAACTACAGGGGTATTTATCATGTAGATACAAAATATATAAAGATATTTATGATATATTCATTAATTTATTTATACTTTATGATTATAATGTGCAATATGTATCTGTTTATATTTGAAAATTATCTTGTATTCTTGTATTCTTTCTTCCTCATTTTGTTATTTATTATATATCCATACATATACATGCATTTATAATTTGCATGAGGCTAAATTACTTTTTTTGAAACATATTTACAAAAAATTTGTTTATTAATTGATTCTTAAAATATAAACTTTCTATTTTAATTATTTGAAGAAGATCATGTTTTACAATACATTATTTATTGATGTCTTCTTGGCATTTTTTTAACAAGGAGATAATGAATGGATTGTTTTTATATTGATGTTTGTTATGCAGATTGTTATGATATGGCATTTTAAAGTGACTCTCCTCTTTTGTTCATTCTTTAGGAGAGAGGGAACTTCGATAATCTCATGTTGGGCATTGTACTTTGTACATTTCCTAGTCACTGTTGTTCTTCACAAGAAATCCCTGGTAGCCTTGCTTTTCAATGAAGAGTGTTGTTTTGCTACATTTAAGGCAACAATGAAAATCATTTTGTTTCATGCACTCAGACCGTGTCAGCTGTCAAGATGGCTGCATTAGATCCTTTTTTCAGTGCATGTATACATGTACTTTGGATTTTTATATAATTTTAGGCTTGCAAGAAACACAGTTTGCTTATGAATCTTTATATACTTTTTGGCTTGCAAGAAATAGTTTTACCATGTCATTTTTCATACACATTCAGATTTAATATTTTTCTAAGGCAATAAATGTATTTTGTAAGATATTATTACGATTATCAATGTCTGAAATATTTTTTCTAAACTACAAAGTACATCAAACCTAGATTTTTTTTAATGCTAGCCTAAAACATACGCTAAAAGTCTCTTTTCTATGCATACGTTCATATCTTTTCCTTAATCAATTACTGATCTTCTTTAATGAATGATCAGTCTGAATACATTGGTGGGTATTTTTTTTCATTTTAGTTCGGAGAGAAATTTTTTTTTCTTAAAAATCTTAATTTAGAGTTGTTAATGTGCTGTCATTGCACAGAAATTGATAATTCTCGAAAACTATTATCAGGTTTAACATTTATAATTACGCATTTGTTTATCTGTTCGTTTGTTTAATGGTGTGTTTCTTGGAGATCATGCTGACCGGTTTGTTGATTGTGACAGTGCTGTGCCACTTTATATGTCATACAATGTAACCAGTGGTCAAGAAATAAACAGAAAATATACTGAGGTGATTATTTTGTAATTCCAATACGTAGAACAGTTGTAGTTTGTGTCTATACAATATTTAAGCGATGAACATCATAGTATTTTTCCGTTCTCGTTTCATTCCGTTTTCCGTTCCGCGTTTTAGCAACATCCGTAAGAATAATATCAAATAATTAAGCAACCTTTTGATAATAAACATTCATAAAATATGAATAAATGATACAAAGTAAATAGTTTGTGTCCAGTCTTACAATATTAAAGCGATAAACATCATAGTATTTTTCCGTTCTTGTTTCGTTCCGGTTTCCGTTCCGCGTTTCAGCAACACCCGTAAAAATAATATCAAATAATTAACTTAATTAAGCAACCTTTTGATAATAACCATTCATAAAATACAAAGTAAATAGGTTGTGTCCAGTCTATACAATATTAAAGCGATAAACATCATAGGACTTTTTTTTTTAATTTTAATATTTTACAAAAATCATATCCATATAATTATGCATCTTTGAGAATTTAAAGTAATGTAAAATTATTGCTGTTTTTGAGTCAATACGATGATTAAGCTACCCAAAAAGTACAATATTCACCTAGCAAGAGGCGAAAAAATAGCAATAATTATTTTATTATATGATTGATACAGATATATGAAATTGAGTGTTATAAAGCAAAGATTTTAGTTTGAAGCCATTGCCGAACAAATTGGGAAACTGATTAAGGAATATTTCATTGGACGACCAACGTGTAGAAAATTAAATGTTATCTTTGTTTTTCTAGATAGTTGGATATGAACCAATCAGAGAGCTTGGAATTTATCAATCATATAATAACAAATCATATTTACATCATCGATATTTTTTTTTTAATTAAGCAATAAATCGTTTTCTGACATTTGTTAGTGACATTTGTTTCTAAAAATTAGCTGACATTTGTTTTAGCTGAAAGAATCTCTAAGCCAAATTCTGTTATGTACAGTACATGGACTTTGTTATGCAGTCTGCAAGCAATGCACATGCATGGTAGCTGCAGGCGGTCAGCAACGCACGGATGGTACTAACTGCAGGAGAATCTCAGTTCTTTTCATCAACTTGCCCCTCTGAAACATGGAACTTTTTTTAAAAAGTTATATGACAAATGAAACTTTTACTCTGCTTATACATTTTTTTTATTAAAGTGGTTGCAATTGTGTGGTTTCATGGGGATCGGGGGGCATTCTCGCTTTTTCTAATAGGAACTAAGGTATTAAAATGAAAGTGAACGTTATTAAATGAATTGAATGATTAACCCCCACTCCCCCACCCCCACCCCCCACCCCCCGACCACCCACCTCCTTGCACACATTTGGCATTTATCGTTATGATGTAGTAACCCCTCCAAACAAATAAGAATTGCTATAAACCAATAAATAAATAACATATACGTGTCTGATATTTAAAAACTTGCCATTTAGAGAAAAGGTAAGCTTAGAATGAACATGAAACTGATTCAATTTTTACCCATCTTCTCATACTGGTATGGCGGATCCTGAAATCTGTAGGCGTATCTGGCTAAGAGAGACAACAAGAAGGTTTCCAGCACTAGAAGGGCATAGTGGTAACCTACAATTTCATTGTATGAACAGAATTATTAAATCAGTGACTTATTGAAATGTGTAAAAAAAAAAAAAAAAAAAAAAAAATCAAGCACAATGAAATTGAATAAGAAAACAAAGACTCATCGATTAAGTGGAACCTTTTAGCTTTTAAATTGAAATTACAAAAAACATGCTTAACTGTATTTTTATCATATCAATCTTTTTAGCAAATAGTTATTCTTCATTTCTTTTTATTTCAAAAGATGTAAATGGAATGTAAAACATGCACAAATCTAGATTGTGTCAGGGGTATGCACCCCTTTTAAAAAACTTTAAACTAAAAATTTTAATCCACAATGTAAATTTACCAAGGATAGGCCCTAAACACTAAAGGCAAATATAAATACCTTAATTAGACCCTTACGGAAAAAAATCCTGGTCCACACAAAAGGCAAAAAGGGTGTAACTTACGATAGGCTTGAACCATAGGACCACGTGTACCCACGCAGTCAATGACGTCACTGGAGGCTAGGATCGTCAGGATTGACCTCTGGGCGTCAGAGAAAACCATCGTCAGTTGAACTGAGAGAAATTTGGCGCGGATCCTTCTGTTTGGGAGTTTGCATTCTACAGCCTTTGTCAACACGATTGCTGCCCACATCGAGAGGAGTAGACTGGCGATGTTGATGAATTGAAAGTAAGTACCAGGATTGGATGTACTCATCTGTTAAAACAACGAACTTTACAGAGAAAATAATTACAGAAAATCGGAAGAAAACGTAAGTCATTCCATAAACTTTAACATATATATTAGAATAAGCATCAATGAATCTGGCATAACTCAAATATGTAATCGCGAACTGTTTAATTATAACCCTTCGATTCTAGGTAAAATATTAATGGTCACATATTTCTAGAACTTCGTAACATGTAGATGTACAAGAGAGAGAGAGAGAGAGAGAGAGAGAGAGAGAGAGAGAGAGAGAGAGAGAGAGTTACTTTGTCAGTTAGTTCATATCTGTTGTCCACCCACAAGAGAAATAAGATCAGCATTGTAAAGGGCCGGATGATCACTAATTGAACACAGAGGGCATTAATTACTTTGAAGGTTTTACTGAAAAAAAATTGAATTTAACATACATTAGCCGTAATCGATCTTTGATCTTTATTGTACACATAATTTGGTTAAATATACATATATGTACTTTAAATCATTAAAATACTTAGGCTTGTTTACCACTCTGTCGGTATAGTTTTTTATCATATTAAAAAATCTTGGGCATAATTTTAAACGTTTTAATTACCTGCGTTCCAAGTTTTACTGATACTTATTATTATTATCATCTCAGTAAAATCTAATTAGGTTTCATGAGCAATGTACATGTTCTTGTAACATGATATAAACAGACCTAGTTATGGTAGATGGCTTTATACAAGCAAAACAACAACAACAGCAGGGCGGCGTTCGAAAGGTGATGGGGAAATCTGTCATTTCAGCCAATAGCTTGTCTTCTCCGCCAAAGTAACCAATTAGGATCCTCGTGTAGACAAAGATAGCAATGGCGCGTAATCTTAAACGAATAAAGTGTTAAAAAGTTTACAATAGGAAGAATTTTAAAAATATTATTATTTGTGTACAAGAAGCTTATTTATTGGTTTGTACTTACGTGGAAGTAGTAAATTCCATGAACAATGTTGAACGAGGAACTAGAAGGCCCATAACACAACATAAAGATAAGGCCTGAAATTCATTTTTAAAAATCTGACTATTTTGCATTGGATAGAAACATCATTTATTGTTCATAAATTTACTGATACCATGTAAAATTTACATAATACTGAACTGTACAGATCCTGACATATAAATCGCCAACAAGAAACATTATGAAAGCAATGTGTAAATCATTTTCACTTTGCCCTATGGCAATTGTTATCAGAGAGTATTCTGTACATAGTTATTAAAGAACATTATGCAAATTGTTATTGTTGAATTTCGTTCAAAAAGTTATCTTGGTACACAGTACAAAATTGTAAACATAGCGTATGTACGCGTACGTGTAAATCTCTACCTACTTTTGACGCCAAAATATATTATGTACAAATAAGGTGCTATATGGTTACAATCTGTCGAAAAAGAAATGATAAAATTGTATATGAAATAAAAAATATACCGGAAACAGGATGAGGATGTAGGTGGTGTAGTTTTTGGCAGGAGCATTCGAGTTGTACCTACACAGGAACCATAACTCTTCCGCAAAGTTGAGCAGATTCAGAACCAAAAAGATACCCCCAATAACAGCAGAAACGATAAAGAATGCATCCTCCTCTATCTCTACAACCAAAGACACATAGTCGGTGGCTAGTTTATTGCAGATACACCTCAATTATATCAACAACAAAATGTATTTGTACAAAATATATAAACAAGTGCTTTTTCAAAATACCTAAAGATAGGTTTTTACAAAATACGTAAACATGAAATTATACGATGCAGCGCATCTTTTATTTTTTATTTTTTTTATTTATTTGTTTTTTTCTTTTTTGCAAACAAATCTTTTATTCGCGTGCGACAAATTTAAACTAGATTCGCGGAAGTCTCGGTTCAGGTGAGCAAAAAAGTGAGCTCTTCATGCGAGGATCTAGATGTGGGAGGGGGGGGGGGGGTCTTGGCATGCCCAATATAATTTAAACTTATTAGATTTAAATTTGAAATTACCAAAAATAAGCCCCCCCCCCCCCCCACCGACAAATAAATAGATTCCTCGGACCCCCTTCCCCATCCCAGCTAAGTTTTTTGATCCGCGCATGCCTTTGAGTCTTTTCTTATCAAGACTCTTGCCGGCAATTCTGTCTGGTATCTGTCTGTTTATCAGCTAGATACCTGATAAAGACGGTAGGGATAGCATTACGTAAGTATATTCACTTGTATTTTTGAATGGAATTATTCGATCGGATCATGCAGTGAACGCAATTTTTAGCAATAATAGTGAAACTTGTTATTTGATTTTGAACAATGATACGTGGAGATAATCAATTGAAAGTGATTTGCACAAAGGCATAAAAACACGCTGTAAACAAACAAGAATTATAAATTGTCGTGATTGCTAAATACATGTATGTTGAAAAATAAAATCATTAAAAGTTATTGCCTTTTACCTGGGAATAGAATGGATGTGTATGGGAAACTCTCGCTGCAGTTGGCCATTTACACAGATTTGTTCACAGTGTACCCCGGCCTTAAAGTTTACTTAAGTACTACTTAATAATCTATCTGTGTACATGTTCAGTGTGATTTCGTTCCAATTTTTCACCTCAAATATTGATATTGTAACCGTTAACTTTAGATTATTTCAAATATAAAAGTACTAAAATCCAATTATAAATAAAACGGATTTGAAGAGTATTGTTGACAGTAAGCATTGCATGCTTATTTTTGGATGTCCTCGGTCCTATAACACACCAAGCGGTATAAATCGTATACCGCGTTAGAGACTGTACATACATATAGGATTATTTTCGCCCCAAGGATGGCTATTTTTTCTCCCTTCTACTCTAGCAAACGGTTTCTCCCCATCTTGAATTCGCCCGGACACAGTTAGAAATAGATGCTCCTTCTATTTAACATAGTTATTTACAAATTATTTTGAACTAGCATAGTCTTAAATACAATGTGGGAAAAAATAATACCGGGGGGGGGGAGGGGGGAGGGGTATATCCCTGTATACAGTATCCGTTATCATCATTATAGATACTGATCTCAGGAAACTTCAACAACGGCAGGGTCGACATTCATTAGCGGAAATCCACTGGACAGTGTTTTGTCGCCATATCTTCGTTTGTGGAACACGTCCGGTGTCTGGCAAAGATGTTCAGACTAGGCATTCTAAGATAGTTTATCGTTGTAGCATTGTCAGCAATAAATTGAGAAAAATACCCACCATTATTGTCATCATACTCTGTATCAGGACGAGACACCAATATTAACCAGGGGGTCGGTAAAGCAATATATAAAAGTTATAATGAAATAATTCATTTGAGGAAAGAACATGAAACTGCAATTTGGTTTTTGTTTTAATTGCTATATTTTTCAACAAATAGAAACAAAAACTGCATAACAGAGTAGATATTTCAAAACATGTTCAAATAAAAAAAAATCAAGAATTCAATTTCGTTTAACAAGATATCATAACATCAAGTATAAGTACTTAAAAAAAAACTATATATCCGGTAATGCCACTGTTAAAAAGCAAAGAGTATTTGCCAGGCAAAATACATTTTGAAAAAGATTTTGAACTAATATGAAAATATTAAATATCAAATGCACGTACATGTAGATCTGAAGTTCAAGCACCATGATTAAATCTATACAAACAAATAAAGTGATATTGGTTATAGAAACAAGAGCTTGGGTTGTTAAGTCAAACAACAATGTGACGTAGGCCTGTCTATTTCACTGTCAGCCACACAGTCACGGTACTTTGAATAAACACGATTTGTCTGGATTTTAAGCTAAAACTACGTATTCTGTGCATATTTCACTTGAAACTAGCATCATTTTTAAATTGTTTTGAAAAAGATAGTTTCATCCTACTGAAAGTCCAAGGTCTTGTTAAAATGGTTTTCATAGCGTTTTGAAAATAAAACAGTAGCCATTTTTATCAGTTACGAGCTGGTGGGAGAGTTCGAACACTTGTCCGTGAATGAGGGGTTGGAGGTCCCCAATTCTGCATTCTCTTTACCCTGATCATCATATGGTAGTGGTGGATCCTGAAATCTGTAGGCGTACCTCGCCAAAAGTGAGAGCAAGAACGTCTCCAGAACCAGCAATGCCAAATGATAACCTAGGAAAACAATAAAAACAATGGAAGATATTTTCGAAATAGAATGATCCTGTTCCCAAAATAAATATTATTAAGTATTTGGTATTTTTCTTTCCAATTTCATTCCAAAATGATTAAAAGCATTTGTTATCCCTTGACATTGGTTGTGATAATTTTCTGTTCCTTGCCATTTTTCAGTTCAAAAAATTATTGATTGTTGTAACTTAATTTCTTACGAAATCCCATTGAGCTCATTTTCGTAGGTAAAAAAATATTTTTTTCGCGATTAAACGCGAAACTTACGCAATATTACGCGTTATTTCGCGAATAAACGCGTAACTTTCGCGGTATAACACAAAACTTTCGCGATATAATGCGTAATTTTCGCGAATAAACGCGTTACTTTCGCGATATAACGCTAAACAGTCGCGAATAAACGCGTTACTTTCGCGAATAAACGCGAAACTTAAATATAAATATTGGCATTTCATACAAGAACCCCTATGAAGAACAATATGACTGGAAAAAAAAACATTAACAAAACAATCTTATTATATGAAGATGTAAATGAATCAGATTAAACCTTATACAGACTGATATAAATTCAAACGTAGGAAATCTTTAAAATCTTAGTACTGATTATCAAAGAACATTATGCATCGCAATTCTCACACTCTCATGGGACCTGTATTATAGAAAATGAGGCATCAACACATATTGATTATAACATTTTCATTCGAATTAAAAGTTTTATTATTAAGTTTCATTTTAGAATTGAAAGGATATCATTGTTCAAAACGTAAAATAAATGTTATATCGCCGCGACATAAATTAACGTCTAGTTTATTCTAATATCAGAAAGATAAGTCAAGCTGTGAATTGAAATTTTTAAGCTATTGTTGATTCTAGATGACGTGAATTCGTCCTCTAAATTTATCACACATGTCATTTGAAAATTAGTACTAAGATTTTAAAGGTTTCCGACGGTTGAATTTATACTGATTTTGTAAGAAAAAGATAATCAATGAATGCCTGTTCGAACACAGGGTCGGCGAACAAATGAAAAATGATGCTCTAACCCTATTATCTACTTGGAACATATAACAACTAAAAATGTTTTGAAGTTTTATCAGATTTATTAATATCTATATCTAAAAAAGATGATAATTTTGTTCTCTTAAATCAATGGAACACGGATGATATAATAATAATGAATAATAAGTATTTCATGATTTAAAACTAAAAGTATTTGTTTTCAATCATTTTTCTTCATAAGGTTTCCTGCATGAAATGACATTATTTATATAATGGTTTTCGTAGGTAAAAAAAATATTTTTTTCGGAAACGCGAAACTTTCGCGATATAACGCGTTAGTTTCGCAAATAAACGCAAAACTTTCGCGAATAAACGCGTAACTTTCGCGAATAAACGCGAAACTTTCGCGATATAACGCGTAACTTTCGCGATATAACGCGTAACTTTCGTGATATAACGCGAAACTTTCGCGAATAAACGCGTAAGTTCCGCGAATTAACGCGACACTATTATATAAATATTGTCATTTCATACAGAACCCATATGAAGAAAAACGATGGAAAACAAACACATTTTAATTTTTATATAATAAAATACTTAATATTCATTATTATTATAATATCCGTGTTACGTTGATTTATGAAGACAAAATTATCTTTTTTGCATATAGATATTTATAAATCTGATAAAACTTTATCATAACATTTTTATATGTTATATGTCCAAAGTAGATATTAAGTTTGAGCATCATATTACGATTTTCAGTTGTTCGCCGACCCTGTGTTCGAACAGGCGTTCATTGATGATCTTTTTCTTATAAAATTGATATAAATTTAACCGTCACAAACCTTTTAAATCTTAGTATTAATTTTTAAATGACATATGTGATAAATTTGGAGGACGAATTTACGTCATCTAGATTTGAACAAAAGCTTGATAATTTCAATTCACAGCTTGACTTATCTTTCTGATATAAAACTAGACGTTAAGTTATGTTGCGGCGATATAATAATATTATAACGTTTTAAACAATGATATCCTCTAAAATGATACCTAATTAAACGTTTAATTCGAATTAAAATTGTTATGATTAAAATATGTTGCTGCCTCATTTTCAATAATACAGCGCACATTAGAATGTGGGAAGCGCGATGCAATATGTTCTTTGAAAATCAATACTATGATTTTAAAGATTTCCTACATTTGAATTTATGTTAATTTGTATAAGGTTAAATCTAATTCATTTACATCTTTATATAATATTATATTGTATTATTCAAATTAATATACTAGTATTTGTTTTCAGTAATTATTCTTCATAGGGTTTCCTCTATGAAATAACAATATTTATATTTAAGTTTCGCGTTAATTCGCGAAAGTTTCGCGTTTATTCGCGAAACTAACGCGTTATATTGCGAAAGTTTCGCGTTTATTCGCGAAAGTTACGCGTTATATCGCGAAAGTTTAGCGATTATTCGCGAAAGTTACGCGTTTATTCGCGAAAGTTTCGCGTTTATTCGCAAAACTAACGCGTTATATCGCGAAATTTTCGCGTTTATTTGCGAAAGCTACTCGTTATATCGCGAAAGTTTCGCATTTATTCGCGAAAGTTACGCGTTAATTCGCGAAAGTTTGGCGTTTATTCGCGAAACTTACGCGTTTAATCGCGAAAGTTTGGCGTTTTTTTTTTTTTTTACCTACGAAAATGAGCTCAATGGGCTTTCGTAATTATTCCTGTCTCAAGCTGGAAAAAAAATTGTCTTGTACAAATTTTGATTACCAACATCGCAAACACTCTTGAAGGGGCTAAGGGTTCGATCTCTAGTAACAGCATACCTAAGTTTGCTTTATACCGATTTTGAGATTTAGATTTTGGAGGGGGGGTGTTTGGTTTGTTTGTTTGGTTGTGGGTGTTTTTTATGTTAAAGAAGTCTGATAAATCTGAACTTGAACGTAAATCTTACGGTTAGCTTGAACCATGGAGCCTCGCGTTGATACACATCCGATCACGTTACGAGAGGCCATCAGGGATAGAACTGCGTTCTGCGCCACGGAGAAAATCATAGCGAGCTGGACAGCGAGGAACTTGGCGCGGATCCTATTGCGGGAAAGTTTGTGTTCCAGGGCCCTCAGTAAAGATATCACTCCCCACATTGCAAGTAGAAGGCTTATCGCGTTGATGACTTGGAACCAAGTTCCAGGATTTGAAGGGCCTGTCTGTAAGAGTGACAAAGAATTATATAAAGTATGAGTCAAATTTGGCCCCCATTATTCGCAAATTTTAAAAGAATTTCGGTCGATTAAATTGCTATGTTTTTTTTATAGTAGTTGATAATTATTATGTATGATTTTTGCCTATTTATTTAGTTTAAACAATATTTAGTGATATTTTACAATAGCAGGTACATGTATTTGACATAAAGTATATATATATATATATATGTAATCGGGAATGTTTATATTGCTGCGATTTAAATATTTTTTGAAATTGTTTAAAGAAGAGTTGTTTTGTATTTCATTAGGTAGTGTATTCCAGAGTCTTATTGTACTTGGAAAGAATGCCTCATAATATATATAGCCTATTTATTTGATTTATTTGCATTTACTTGCGGTATATGACGTCAGAAATGACATTTGTTTTGTAATTCAATCCAAAATAGTCAAATATTGCCATTTTTCCTATATTTTTAATGGGAAATATATTAGAGTTACAATTTGAACAAAAATAAACTTTTAGTCATTTATGAGTCTTGTCATAGATTGTCTTATATTTATTGGAAAATAGCCTTCAGATTTCAAAATTTTCAATTTTATACGAAAATTCCAAAAGAAACTGATTGCGTTGAACTGCTCATAATTTTGTTTGTATGCATTTTCTTAATCGACTTTTTTTTCCGAGAGAGAGAGAGAGAGAGAGAGAGAGATGGGCTTACTTCGTCTGTTTGTTTATACTTGTTATCCACCCACAGGAGTGTTAAAATGAGCATCGTGCATGGTCGAGTTATCACAAGTTGGAAACACAGTATCTTCGAGATTTTTAATTTTTGACTGAAAAAGATCGATAACAAAATTAACATAATTAAATCGTATCTAACGATTGAGGTAATGAGAATATTCAATGTAGCAATTTAAAATATAGGGTTCCTTGGGTCCAATATTCGTTCTCATTAATTTAAAAAAATGCGTGTAATATTACCCCAATTTAAAAAAAAAACCCAGACCTATTTAAAGTAGAGCTTTTCATGCAAACACAGCAACAGCAGCATGGCGGGGATCGGAACGTGACGGGTAATTCCATTTCAGCCAATAGCTTGCCGTCGTCGCCAAAGTAACCAACCAGAATCTTCAGAAAAACATAGATGCCTATGGCGCGTAATCTTAAAGATAAACAATCAGTAGTTCGATCAAAACAATACATGAATATGTGTAATTATGATAAAGCTCTGGCAATGTTAACGATTCATTGCGTGGAATAATAAGCGTTATTATGGTGTCATCTGAAACAGATAAAGATGCATGTAAACTCACGTGGAGGCAAAAAACTCCATGATGAGAGATGATCTGGGGACGAACAGAGCCAAAACACAGCATAGGGATAATACCTGAATATATTCAATTGATTTTATTGACACATACAACGTTTAACTGTAATATAGTCGAATCATCATGATTTGTAAAACAAATAAGAATCAATTTTTCATACATGGATTCTGATCACTTTGACAAAGAAGTCTGTCTTTTGGTATCATGTTATTTTCGATTATTCGCTTTTCTTCCCTTCATCTTTAATCATGCATATAATTAATTGCTCCTTTTATAAGTTCAAGAACACCATTTTTCTCTTCAATCCAAACTTTATATTCAAAATCCTTTAAACATTAATTCAGATTCATACGAATACATGTACCGGTCGAGACAAATAGGGTCAATTATACAACAAAGATTCAACTTTGAAAAATAAAAGATTAAATACTAGTTAGTTATTCCCCATCAACCCCTAATCCCCCTCTCTCCCCCAAATAGAACCCTGATTTCTAGTTTTTCACATAAAATGTCTCCACCTCGAAGATTTTATGTGAAAAACAACAAAACTATTCGTCATTGTGGGATTCAATACTTGGATAAACATTTCCACCCGCGAGCGTTGATCCTAATCTCTAAAATAAATAACATGTGTAGTGTCTACATTTTTAACAGCCACACTAAGTTCACGTCTATTGGTCAACGAACAACTATAAAAAGGGCATACTAATATATAGAATAACACTATTTCCAAAGAAAACGGCGGTACCGGAAATAAAGTGAGAATGAAGATGACGTATTTTCTGTTGGGGCCGTGAGGGTGGACCCTGAAGAAGAACCATAACTCCTCCACATAGTTGGCTATAGTGAGGACGAGCAGAAGGACAACTATCACTGCCAGTGCAATGACAGTGGCATCCCCTCTCAACTCTGGAATCAGAGAAAACAAGACGATTGTATGGAGTGGAATAACAACAGGAAACTTAACGATATTGTTATGAACAATTTTTTTTCAAGAACCTAATTTTTTGTAAAGAAAAAAACTTGACTGTCATTATATACATGTTCATGTAAACTATGTCGAAAGATACCCGCAAATGCAGAATGGTCTATCATATTACGAAGGAAAGAAACGTTTTATACTTCTCTGTTTATGAGCTTAAACTAATACTGAATTAACCTAAATAAATATAGAACACGAATTAATTATTTAAAAAAAAAACACGTTACCTGGGTAGAGTTGTGAGGTGTACGGCAACTCCTCGCTACAGTTGGACATCCTGGCTGTCCCGATGTCCGTCACACTGTACCGCACCGTACAGTCACCTCACCGCAGCCGATCCATTTCTCCGGTCACGGTATAGTGACTCCGATCCAATTTCTCAACCCTCTACGCTCGACTTTTGAATAGGTTTTTAAAACAGACTATTTTGCAATCAGTTTCTGATAAAGAAACACGATAGGCGATCATAGGTCTATAGCACTTTTATACAATGCGAATCGAACTGATATTTGTTGCATGGCGATGTTCATACATTTACCCAGAATATTGATTTAAGGTTTTTTTTTTATTTATTCTTTCATTTAATCATTTTTGTAAACTGCAGTGTCAAACAATATTCAAATCACCTCTAAAAACGACCGAATTAGCTTTTAAAACTTTTGTGATATTGGATGAAATTCAGACTTCATTTCCAGCAGAAATTGGAGCAATCGTTCTGACATAGGCTTTTAGTTATAGCTGACGCTAAAGTTAACTATGGTTTGTTCTGCACGCATTTGAAAATCATGTATTGGAAAAACGCGTGAGAAACAAGGATTTTGTCTATGTAATCAATTACTTTTTTAAATTAAAAGCCATTGTGCAACAATATCAACACTGACATAAGAAGATTAATTAGTTACTTCATTATATATTACAACACCCCACTCTTCATTCCTATCCCCTTCCATGGCCTTTGTTTAGCCAAAGAGTTACACTTTAACAAAGCAATTTGAATTAGAAAACTCTTCAGAGTTAATTTTATTATCTATTTTGAAACTAAGACACCAAAACGAAGAGTCAGGTCAATTTGAATTAATACACTTAAATTAATAGACTATGATTTCTACATAAAAGACCTACATAAGATATGGTTTTATTTCTTAACTGTCGACTTAAATACTGCTTAAATAATGCTCGCAAAAACATAATAAATTCCTAAGGTGGTATGGGATATCTGTCGATATTGATGTGGATTAAAATACATTATAATTTAAATACTTTCACCGGTTTAGAATTTCCAAATTTCACAATATTTACCACAAAAATTCGTTTTAAAAGTTTTTGGAAAGGTAAAAAAAATTAAAATCTCCAGCGGGATTCGAACTCATGACTTACAGATTCGTAGTGAACCCACTAACCCACTGCGTACGCTGTAAGATGACAATTACGGGGGAAATTACACTTGATTTTATTGTTTATTTCCGTAAATAGTACGCCACAACATGGAGGTGTTCCATACCTTAATTAAAATCTACCAAGAACTGTCCTAATGGGACTAATACCCCCGCAAGGCTAATTTCAAATGGGACAAATAATTGAATTGAATAATAAAGGTTTGGAACACATACAAATATAAAAAAAATTCTTGAACTGAACCAAAAAAAATTAGTTAACAAAGAAAAATTTAGAATCAAGTTCTCAGAATTTCACTGTAAATACATATGTAAAACAGTAATACATTTACAAATTTATGTATCTGATGATATTTTTTTTTTATTTAATTGTTTTAAAGAAAAACCAACAAAATGACAATAACCCCTACCTTTGCAGTTAATGGAAATACCGATAGCCAAGCAATGCTCTTCTGTTGATAAAACTTTGAATATCTTTCTAATAAGAGTCTTGACAGATGCAGTTAGTTGTTTCAAATTTTCCTCACTTTCTCCTATGGTACAAGGGAATTCCATATCAGAAAATTGATTCCATAGGACTATGATTTTCTAGATGAGCTTGTTAAATTAATAAACTCCCAAAACATTACCATAATTACCATACTATGTAATAATATGTAAAAAAGAAAATTTAATATTACAACATTTTAAAACTGCCAAAACACTACAATCATATCAGTAATTTTGAATTTCATTTAAATTAATGCCCTATAGGGTCACTTTAAAAAGAAAATTTAATATTACAACATTTTAAAACTGCCAAAACACTACAATCATATCAGTAATTTTGAATTTCATTTAAATTAATGCCCTATAGGGTCACTTTAATTTACTTGACTAATAAATTTAAACAACTTCTAAAAATAGTAAACTTCTTTATTAATAATGATAATAATTATTTCC
This sequence comes from Magallana angulata, assembly GCF_025612915.1. Taxonomy (NCBI): domain Eukaryota; kingdom Metazoa; phylum Mollusca; class Bivalvia; order Ostreida; family Ostreidae; genus Magallana; species Magallana angulata. Next base: position 30,197,613 of record NC_069111.1, on the reverse strand, counting down.
TTATAATGATAGAAACTTTTGGTTTACATGAAACAGTTTTAAAATAGCCCCAAAACCACCGCACATTTAACAGATTATCAATTTTCCCTTAGGGTAACACATGCTCAATCTAAACCATGGTTCAGATAATGGCCCCCTTGGGACAAATGAATTTAGCCACACTTGTCTTTGATATTCTTATTAGCTCCTAAGAATTTATCATTCACAAACAAAAATTTTGCATTGTCAGTTGATGTCAACTTATAAAAAATAAATTTTATTAAGACATAAAGACAAAAAAAACCTCCATCTGGTCAATATATATTACTGTAAGGATTACCTCCCTTACTTTTCAACATCAGTGTACAATATATAGAATATGGAAACTGTCATAAAATCATTAAATCATGTCTGATCTTAAAAAAAATTGCAGGTGCACATCTTCTGATGGTGATCAACATATGTACAAATTTTCAGACTGTTCCATGCAGTAGTAAAAAATTCTATAGGGGGGACAAAGTTGCGTCTATAGACAGACAGGGTGAAACCAATATACCCCCCCCCTAAACTTCGTTTGCGGGGGTATAAAAACTAGAGACGAGTGCATCCCACTTGAATAACTTCTGATACGGAAAAATTCAGGTTGACTTCTCACATAGAGCTATATACAGATCAGGCACTATTTTCAAACCTGGATCTACAGAATAAAACACACAGACACAGGCAAGTACTATTATGACGTTTTATTAATTGTATTTCTATGGACTGGTTATATAACACATTGGAATTGATGATATAGAACACAGAGCATGGTCATACATATATATATATAGATATATACCTACTGGTACACTTGTACCGAGACACAAATATACCTACTGGTACACTTGTACCGAGACACAAATATACCTACTGGTACATTTGTACCGAGACACAAATATACCTACTGGTACACTTGTACCTAGACACCAAAAATATAACTACTTCTACAATATCTTAATTAATTAAAATTATTATGCAAATTCACGACTAGAAACACTATTTTGGATTTCTCAGAAGCTAGAGTTTCAATATAATGCTATTGTCTGATTCCCTACTGTGTTGAGAAAAAAAACTTGCAATCAATATGCCATACTTAATGAATAGAAAAAAATACAAGAAATCTTTTGATTCCAGAAAAAGAAGACATAAATGACAAATTATTAGTTGCAATTATTGGAATGTAGAGAAAAACACTTTGTAGGGGTGATTTTGAATTGAAGATAAAGACCTCTGAAGAGGCTGACTTCTCACTAATGGCAAACTCATATACTTAAAAAGTATCATAATGATAATAAAAAGCATATATTAAAATAAAAATATGATATATTCTGACATCTTAACTTGATCTAGAAAAAGCATTACAATACACAGATATTAAACATGACAATAATTTCAATGCAGACATGATTTTTACAATCTTGTGACTAGATTAACTCCCTTTGTTTATTTTACAATAAACTATACATATACATTTATATATATCTCCACATTTTCACTAGACTATATAATAAACCATGCAAAAAAAAAAGGGGCAAGAAATAAAATCAAGAGTATATTGCTTATCAATTAATTGACACAAATATTTACACCTCATGCATCTAGAATATTTAGCGACAACACAGAGAACTTGTATACATGTATCCAACAACATGTAATTTTTTTTTAAATTTTAAAACCATTACTGGTACGCATCATTATTGCTTTTTATATCCATCAATGACATTTGCATCATTCCATGTACTGGAATGAGACTTTTGAACCAAAAAAAAAAAATAAAATATGCTACATTGAGCACACAATGTTTCTTCATCCAAATAACAATAACAAAAAAATTATTAACTTATGGCATTAATATAATACTGCAAATAGGTCACTGATAAATAAACCAATCATCATCAACATCTCATCATCCAATCACACTCCAGAAAAATCGACCAATCACGCATCAAATATACAAGTTTTAAATCTGGTACAATACAAGGGGAGCTACATCTATGTACATGATTTTGATTACTAGCTCAGCAGCTATCATATTGAAGTAGAACAGCAGAAGACTACAATACTGATGGGGCAAGTTGGCATCAGCGGGTATGGGACTGGATTTGGCACAAGGGATTAACATATACTAAGCTTCTACTAACAATGTGTTTTTTTTCTGGAGGACACAATTGTACTGGCAAAAGGTGAGTATTTTACGATATACTGGCAAAGTATTTTGATTTGTCATTAAAAAGCCATAAGGAAGACATAAATACAAGTGGCTGCTTCTAAAAAAAGGAGACTTCAAGTATAATATCATGAGTAAATTGGTGGGACTAGAGTATAAACTTGTTCATAATAATACAGTTATTGCCCTTTTGATACATTGTTTACACCACTGACTAGGAGAAAGTATTGCTATACAATTCTAAAGGGGTGACTAGGATTAAATAACTACAGCAAGAACTGTGTAGGTCAGTGCACAATATAATACTGAGACAAGGAAGACACAGGAATAGTAATACTGTAACGGCAAGATGTCGGCATGCTGGAACTACAGAGCGAAGCCCTCAGACATACACACACACTTAACTATGTACACGCACTCGCACACTTGACCACCTACACAAATACAGACACACGCTAGACTACTTCTTAACACTACAAACAGACAGGCATACAATAAATCACTGATACAGCTACAAAATCATCTCTTAATCAAAAAATCTTACTCTTAACCATTTTCTATGGTCTTAATCAAAATTGTGCAAGACACGTAATAATCCTTTTTTTTCCCAACTTTCATTACAAATATGTGATATTTGAAAACCAGAAAGAAAATGGTCAAGTTCTTGTCTTAAATATTTAATCTTATCTTCTAAACTACTTGTGCTATGACAATTTTGTCAAAATGAAGAAATTTTTTTGCTAAAATAGAGTGCTATATTTTAAAATCAACAAAAGGATCAATTCCCCTTGCTTCCAACTACTGTACAATCTATTGCTTATATCCCGCCTTATAATACATCACAAAACTAATTTCAACCTAATAAAAAAACATAGATCTAATATGTTCACTGTTGAGAGTATGTTAGAGGTTCTTTTTGCTTCTAAGTTAAAAATGGTTAAGAACTAAAAGAAAACTAAAACAACATTGATTAAAAGAACGAAAAAAAAAAGCACATAAAACATAACTCCAAATCTTTGGCAGCAAAGAATTCACGAAACATTTAGGTCAGGGGGACCTAAATTATAAAGGAAGTTTGGCACAGAAAGAATGCAGGATGATCAGTTTGGCACATAAATTGTTCTTAAATATTGATTAAAACTGGTGGGTCAATTTTAGGTGGGTCTTTTAGTATATTTGTCAATTTATTAAGTACATTTTTTTTTTTTTAAATTTTTGATTTTTTTATACTCATTTTCTAAATTTGATTTTAGCGACTGCATTGTTAGAGAAATAATGTAAAATAGTTAAACTAACATAATAAAAGAAAGTATTGCCTTGGAAAATGTTTTGATTTGTAATAAAAACATGTGATTGGATAAAATAAACATTCACTAGTAACAATTCTCTCTCTCTCTCTTCTCTCGCTCTCTCTCTAGCACACTTTGATGATGATTGGTTTAACACAGTATGTCAATACTTTGTGGTATCTGAGCTGGAAGAGCAACACTTTGAATACTGTTATTGGTTTGTAATGGAAGATCCTAAACATAAAAATCTTAATATATATAAAAATTAACTAACAATCTGTCTCAGATGTTCAGTGCTATTTCTACTAACAACAATTAACAGTGAGGTGGTTATATCTCATGGATCTACATCCCAAACAGGAAAGATTTGACAGTCAATGCAACAGGAAAAATAAAATATCTTCCATGAAAACCATATATACTGCCCATCTGTTATTCAATGCATTTTTCACTGTACTTTGTTTAAGTTTGGAAGCACTTTGCTGTATTGATATAAGAGCATCAAGTTAAACATTTATTCTAACTAAAAACTACTGAAAAAATAAATAAGATCATAAATACAATAGCAATGCTTATTTCTTTTCTCTCTTAAAAATAGTGTCCTCATTAAAACTGGTCAAAGATAAAACTCTAGTTGTACACAGAGGCAATGAGTTGTGATTATCAAAAAAGGTATGGATTCCAAAAGACATCTTTTCAAAGATGCAGACACCAAGCAAAAGTGTGGGACTAGGTACTATCACAACACAAGGGGACTAGTCAGCTAATACAACAGAGTTAACAACATGAGTATTTGTATCAGGTAATCTGATTGGTGGACTAGATATTGTCACCATGGAAACATTTCAAATTTTTCAAAAAACAATTCTAGACTTTCATGCATGACTCAGCAGATATATACACATTTCTCAATCATTTGGTCCCCTCTGTCTCAATAGAAAAAAAGTTCTGTGGGTAAAAAAAAAATCATAAAAATCATGGTCAGGACAAAATATACATACACCAAAATATGATGTCATGGAGTGAAGATACTGAAGATCAAATACACTAAACAGTAGTGTACAAAAGCATGAATTGATGTTCATATATATCTATGATAATGACAATAATTGTGCACTTCTCATGGGCTGATAATCAAACAAAGATGATGCAGACTCAACTTTATGGAGATTGATCTATGAACAATTCAAGATTGAAAAAAAAAAAGCTTAATCAAAATCTTGGGTGAGATGAACAATGAAACCCGAATAGGAATGTTCTGCAGTTCCACATAACTGGAATGCTGAGAGCCAAATCAAGAACAATGCGGAATGGGAACTTAACATTAAATCAACAAAACATCAGAGTTGAGAGACCTTCCGCACTGCATATTCTTATCACTTATAGTGCTCGTTACTCAAAAAACCAGTAACAAATTCCGCATGGTATTTGTATCACCATGAAACAAAAAATAATAAATTTCATTGTAAAATTGCGGACAGAAAAAATTGCCCAATGACAATGCAAAAATCATATCAAATTTTCATTTCACAAAAATGGCATCATAGTTCATAGGAGACTGGTCTCTGATGAGTATAAAAGATAACAATTTGTAGTCCAGTTGAACGTTACAGGCCCCACGTGCCTTAGGAGGAGCTGAAGCCGTCCTCTCGGAGCGGTTTACAGTACTTGTAGCGGTGGTTCATGTGCTGGCTGTACGACCCTGAGTGACTGAAGCGCTTGCCACATTTCTTGCACTCGAACGGCTTCTCCCCGGAGTGTAGTCGCCGGTGCTCCGTCAGGTGATGCTTGTGTTTGAAGGCCTTTCCACAGATCTCACATGTAAAGGGGCGAGCACCTGGAATTAAGAAAACCTTTGAATAAGAAAATATACACCTTTTAAAGATTTCTAAACCAAAATGTTGAGACAATTCTATAGAACTGTCTTGGAAAGGAGAGAAATAGTTTGAGTCTGCTGTAAATCCTATTTTTTATTTATTGAAATGGAATGATTTTTCAATGTTAAAAAATTCTATCATTTTTTATAGAGTTGAGGAAATAAAATTATCCTACAATTTTATTTATTGTGAAAAACTACCAAAACAATTTTGCACTGCAAACGAGCATATCAAAGTTATAGTTCAGGGCTGGATTTAACAAAATAACTTACGACAAAGTCGTAAATATTTACAACCTCGTAAAATGATCCTTTCAAGTTCTTTATTCCAAGAGACAAATGACTTAATGAACAAAATTGACATAAAACCATTTGTTTACAAATATTTCAATTCCCATTATTATATTTTTTAGCCATAAGAATAAATCATTGATTAGTTGGTGATTAATTCATTAATTTGGTTGTAAGTTCTTTTGTAAAACGCAGCCCAGGTAGCAGATATTTTTCCTTACCAGAGTGTTCGTATTTGTGTCTGGCCAGGGAGCTCTGCTTGGAGAAGACTTTAGCACACTGGTCACATGCATACATTCCCTCCTCCGCATCAATCTTGTGTCCCTTCCAGCTCCTTCGCTTCTTCTTCAGAGGGTTGTCATCATCAAGCAACGAGTCATCCAGGTCCATTTGTACCTCTTCTGCTTCCATCTGTCAACAAATCATCACCATTAGTTTCATCATCATCTACATCTTTTTCACTATCAAAATTTTTTAATACATGCATAGCAAAATTTTGTATTTAAGTGATCTCGATATGAATGCACATAAATTTTAATCTAATTTACACTACAGCTAACAGCCTCCGCATGATGAATGAGATATGAATTATTAAAATGACTTTGCGTTTAACATCATTAATACATGTATTCTTCTTCGAATGACTCATCTAACTTCACAGGGTAAAAAATGTAACATGCTATACTGAGGCAATGTTCAGAAACTTTAGAATGAATAGGTTTCGAGTGACATTAGTAATGTTGTTTAAAGTTAATATAAAATTATAACAAAGGACATCACATACAAGTTAAACCAACATATCATTTTCCAATTTCAAGAATGAGATATTCTATGTGATGTCCTTAAAAAACAAATGTGACATGCTTTTTGGGGATTTATTTTGAAAGGGTCTTTCTGTTCAATTCATAACATATGGGGTCATGGGGTGTCACAAATGTTTAAGCAACATCTAGAGGTCACAAATTATTTGCCCCAAAATATAAATCCCAACCCCAACCCTTCAAATAATTAATTTGACTTCAACTAGATGTTGCTTTACTGAAGAAGTGCAGCAATGAGATTCCACAAGAAAAGCAAATGAAAAACAGGAACTTTCCAGAATACAAAAAGTGCAAAACAAGCACTGAACAAATATATATAAATATATATGTTTCAGGGGGGAAAAGTGTCAACACATGCAATGTTAAGGAGGAGACAAGTCAACAAACGCGCAATCTCATTTCCTCACCTCTTCAGTGTTAAATTTCTAACTAATGGGGGAAAAAGGTTAAAAACGTGTGATACAGACATAGCCGTGTACCTGCCGCCAGCTTTTCTTCCTCAGGCGCTTGGACTTGAGGGAGTTCTCCATCATGGCTGCTCTCTGGGACAGGCTGACCTCGGCGAGGGTGGCTAGGTTCAAGGTGGCATCGGCCATGGCCTGTCGGTACTGCTCACTGTCGCTGTAGCTGTCGCTCGAGCAGTTGGAGTCCTCATCTTGGCTCTCGTCAATCATAAGCCGGCCTGCTTTTTCGCCGTTCTGCTCAAAGAAGACTTTAGAGTCCATTGGAGTAGCACTGTTTCTGTTGATGTCTGTGAAACTTGGTTTTGGAGCTGGTTCTGCAGATTTGGAACGGTGTTCGAAGTGGCGACTCATGATGGCCTCTGGACTAGCCATCATGTGTGCTTGCAGAAATGGCTGGAACACTGATGTTGGTGGATGAGGCAAGTAGTTCCCAAAAAAATGTCTTGGAAGCATTCCCTCTTGCTGTAGGTACTTGTAGATGGCTGAACTCTGAAGTCGACCTTCTTTCTTAGATCCTTCTGCACCGTTGTCCAGCTTCCCACTGATGTTCAGAGATGAGGACTTGAGAGGAATACTTGAGGAACTAGTAGAGGAGCAGGGACTGCTTGCATGGGCTGGTGTAGGTGTTCTGCTTCGTACACTAAGATCCAAAGGCTGTTCCTCTGGCTTGCTGGTGGATGGAACATCCATTTTCTTCCCATGTGCTCTGGTTGTGTTGGGTACAACGGGGATGTAGCTGGAGTGACTGGGTGAATGTTCCTTCCATGAACTGTTATCGCTATGCTTAAACCTGGCCATGGAGGGGACGTATGGCACATGCTTCCCTTGACGTCTGTCTCTGGCTCTCATGTTCTGGAACCACACCTGTACAACCCTTTTCTCTTTCCCGATTTCCTTCCCAATGCGGATCAGCTCAAACTTCCTTGGCCTTGGATTTTCCTTGTAGTGGGATTTCAGCACTGCCAACTGCTCTTCACTAATGTGTGTGCGCATTCTGAACTTCTTGGACTCACTGTCATCTTCATGGTCTGTGTCTGGGGCACTATAGCTGCCATTTGGGGTCCCACGATGACTGGCATCTGAGATGGAACTGCATGGAGAGTTTCTGGAACTGTCACTTAATGAAGATCTATTTAGAAGTTCCTTGTTGGCCTTGCACAGGTATCGCTCATGCTGATGCTGATCCACTGCACTGTTGAAGACCTCGCTGCAGAAGTGACAAGGGATCTTTTCCTTTTCCTGCTCCTCCATCTTTATATCAGGTTTGACATCCTCTGCATCTGATGTGGTCTTCTTCTCTGTGTCATCCCCTGGCTTGCTATCCTTGAAAGTTCTCTCCTTTGGTGCTGATGCAGAATCAGTTGAAGATGGCTCTTCTTTGGATTCAGGCTCTCTCTTGATTACAGGACTGTCCTTGACTGAGGGCTTGTGCATGGAAAAAAGCTGAGTGTTGGAATTGACGTCTGGAGATATCTGAGCAGTACTTCCATGGGATGGGCTAATGCTGTGATGAGAAGGAATACAGTCTGTCTTCCCTTGAAGAGAGATGAGTGGATTCATGGGTGAGCTGTGACGAATCATGGAATATGAGTATGGTACAAAGGCTGGAGGTGGAGTAAAGAATGGCATGCTTCCTTTCGGATCGAAATGCAGATATGGAACTCTTGGGAATGGTCCTTGAGCCATGGAAGTCAACATGTGGACAGGAGGAGTGAAGGCTCCCTTGGAAATGAGAGGCTTGGAATAGGTGACTGTTGGCTCCATGTGGTTGACTCGCTCATTGGTGTGGGCCTTTGGTCCTGCCACCCAGCACTTCTTGGAGGTCATGTGACTGCTGTAGGATCCGGAGTGGCTGAATCGCTTGTGGCAGTTTGGACACTCAAAAGGTTTCTCTCCGCTGTGTATCCGGATATGTTCCTTCAGGTGGTGCTTGAACTTGAATGCCTTGCCACACTCGGGACACTTGAACTTGCGTAGGTCCGTGCTCTCGTCGTGACTGATCATGTGTCTCTGCAGGCGGTACACATTGGCAAACGTCTTGTTGCAGACCTTACAGGACTGGGAGGTGGGACAGTGGGTAGGTAGGTGCTTGTCTAGGAAGGACTTCTGCATGAAGATGGCCTCACACTTGGGACACTGGTATCTGACTGGCTGCTCTGGATGGGCACTCTTCATGTGATCCTTGAGGACAGATGACCTCGTGTAGGACTGGGTGCAGAAGACGCACTTGAGAATGAACTCCTCCAATCCACTGTCTGTGAAATAAGACAAAGAACTAGTAAGACATTTAGGTCCACTGCAAATATTTTAATGATAGTATGAAACTGCACGAAACAGTCATTTTTACAAAACAATATCTGTTTGCTTAATTGGAACTCTGTCCAAGCTTGACAAACATCATGTTTTATAACAATACTGTAAACTTATTATATCTAGTTTAGTATATCTGGCACAAATGGATTTTACAACAGGTCAGAATCGGATTTAGTGTATTTCTGAAAGTACCTTTTTACAAACATATATGCATAAAATTTAGCAATTTTCTTGATTTAATCGAAGTCACTCTCTGCCAAAAACGCAAAGAAAAGAAAACACAGCTAAATGAAATACTTGTAAGGAAGCCATATAAAATAGATAATGATGAGAGAGCTATATTTACCATTGTCTTGATTTTCCTCCTCCTCTTCCTCTGTCTCTGGGACGCTGGCCTCGGGCTCCTGGGCCTCGGGGTCACTGACCGGCTCAGGGTAGATTACTGCGGTGTCACTGCGGTTCAGGTACTCCTGAATTTTGTCCTCCTCAGCGCTGTTGTTGGAATTGGTCACACAGGATGGCTGTTTACATGGCAACACAACAGATGTCACCTCCTCCTAAAAGTTCAATAAAAGAATAAATGAACCGTCCAATGCACTGTTATCATACAAGATGTAATTCTGATAAGTTTTTTGGTGCATCAAACAAGTTAACCAAAAAACAAAATGCTAAAATATATGCAGAATTTTGGCTTAGTTTGAGAATAATATCTTCTGAAACATATGAAGAAAAAAAATTATATCATTGTAGTCTTCAATGTAATTTGCTAAAATTACCAAATGACAAAGTAGCTAAATACACATTGTTTGATATAGTGATGTTGATCTCTACATAGTTTTATTTCTTTGTAAATCAGATTAATTTTCCCTGACATTATAATTTTCCCACTTTACTATTTGCAGTGGCCTACCTTCAAATCCTTAATTGCCTTGTCAGACTTCAGGTTATCAGAGGAGGATCCATTTTCTTTGGTGGTCTTCTTCTTGGTATCATCTGCACAGTTTTTGTCTAAAAATAATATCAACAATGAAAATCAACAGTGGAAATACATATGAAATAAATAAAGAAATGTTTTTGCTTCACCTTAACCCTTTTTTTTCTTATCTTTGTCTTTCATTACCTTTGTTTTCCGACTGGATTCCGTCATGGAGATCTTTGTCAAGTTTGCTTGCTTTGTCATGGTTGCTGTTGGCTGTGGGAACGTCCACAGTTTTCTGTTGCTTGATATCACTTACTTCATCTTCAACTGAAAGAAGAAGAAAACAAAAATTAAGAGTTATTCCCCTTACATTGTAACGAGACTAACACATCTGTTCTACTTGTCTCAATTGACAAGTCAGACAATGAGACCAGAATTAAATTTTACACCATTAAATCAATTTATTTTTTTTGTACCTCACATGCACAAAAAATGATTAAGATTTGATATGCCTGTTTGAAATCAGAGTGAATTCAAAAGCATTATTCAAAATATCATAAAAATTGATACTCTTCAAGCATATCATTTCAAAAACTTGGATTATAATTTTTTTTTTTAAATCAACCCATAAAAAGTAGTTAAAACACAATAGGAGCATTTATAAAAATTAAGTCTTGATGCACTATCACAGATAATTATTGTTACATTTACAAAACCAGTTCTGTAGCATTAGTGTCATTATATGGGTAATAAAAATCAAAATTATGATTAAAAGAGAAATTACTCTGTCATTTTTTAGCCAGGAACAATTTGATAATTAGTTGTTATTTCCGATGTGCAGTCTGTGCTAGCTGTTACACCGTTTTACAAACAATTAACGTGGAATCTGCACCTGACTAGAGCAAGATGATCCCCTATAGATGAGATAGAGCCAGCGGTGAACCAGCATTAACATCCGTTTTATTTCACTAATACGACCCTATCAACCAATCATTCACCTGCATTTTCACTGAAACCCAATACTCAAACATCAGTTTAACTGGGCCGTTAACATTAACTGATCCCCTCTAACTGTGCACCATTAATATCCGATTATATCTGAGATTTTGTATCAAACTCAGCCATTTCACATTACAACAAAACGAACATATTGCTGGTGATTTCACAGTTGTTTGATCAAACACTCTGTGCCGATCGCAACATTTCATATAATTTTCTACGTCAATCTGTGGAGTTTACTCCCACTAAAATGACACATGACATATGTCAGTCCTACATTGAAATCACAGTATAAACATATGGTTAATATTAAATAATTCTTGTTGTACATTTTCTTTGCTTTAAAGAAATGTCTTAAATAAAAAAAAAAATGCTATTCCAGCTTAAAATTGTTACATTTTAAAAATATTTCGCTATATTTTAATATAGAGTTTACCCAAAAACTCTCAATCTCTCTCCCTAACCCTCATGCAGCTAATGAAAAATTTTGTACAAACAACTCAAACTCAATCAAAACAGACTAGAATGACCCTCTCGTCCCCCTGCCATTTCAGCAGCACATGTGATGCTAAGGAGGTGTTTCTTTATTAACATGTGACCCACACCTTATCTCGCTCCTTCATCTCAGCGTGACTCACACCACTATAAGGATGCTCTTTGTTTTAAGGTAGATCTTTTCTCCTAGTCAAGTCTCTAAACTCAGATGCTTACTAAACTCTTACATTGCCTCCACATTTCATTCAAATTTGAATCACACACAGAAGAAAAAAATAATCCTTTTTAAACTTTCAAAATTTTTTTTGTAATATTATTTTTCATTTTCTATTCCCCTTCATTTTATGATAAGATGACAAGTAACCAGCTCATTTCAAAATCATTGTTCAGCTGATGGTATCTTAAGTAAAACAATGTTAAAATAATTTTTTTAAAGGTACCTTAATTATATAAGCATTCTCTAACATCAACACCTTGATAACTGCTACTGACAAGTGACCAAAACATTTCAAAATCATAACCCAGTTAACAGATTACAAGACTTGAGTACTCAGCAACAAAAAGGTACCTTATATAAGCATTCTCTAACATAAAAACCCTACAGCTAGGTTAGACAACTTACCGAAGCCCATTATAATATTATAAAAGTCCCTCAGCATGTTTTCTTCATCAGTACTTCAGACCCGACTGTTAATTCAATTTCACCGACTTCTCTCCTTCACTGCTTTCTACGGCCCTGCCCATCTGATTCTGAGACTTTAGGTGTCATAAATTCAAATAGTTGCTTCCACCTTCCTCACTTCACCTTGTCGCTACCCTACTACTGAACATAATTAATACCACCTTAGCTGCATCAGATCGGCAGCCAATCAGATCCCACGGTAGCTCTGGATGATAAGGTTAAGAGGGGTTCCCCACAGGAGAACTCCCAGGTAGAACAGGAAAACACAAACCAAGAATAAATTCACTGGACTTCCAAGTCCATGCAAAACTAATGGCCATTATTTCTGATTTAATGCATTTATTTCACAAGATTAAGGATTGCTTTAAATGTGTGGAATCAATCTTGGACACAAACAAATTGACATACAGGTTTCATAAATCCAGAAATAATTGAGTGATTCAAAACATATGGACATTGGTGGAGACAGGCAATATTTTTCTGCCTATCAGAAATGTTCAAAACCAAGGTCTCTGCTACAGCAAAAACAAACCCTGGAGTCTTGTTATCAGTCAAATATCAACACCAGACTTTCTGCTTTTATCAGGGAACATAACTGTATCTTTTGGTGTGTTTTTATTTTTTTAGTTTTAATAATTCCCCTCTGTACTACCTTGATAAAGCTCATTTACATAAACTCTTAACATCTCCATCTACCCAACCCTCTCTAAACAAACTCTGCAATCATTAGCATAAAACCAATTAAGACCTCCTGTCAGCCAGTAATGTGTAATTACAGATTTTAACACCTGGATGAAGCACTCTCTGATGTTGTATTGATTTAAAGGCAGTTGTAACACACAACAGATGTAGAGAGGAGAGATCGGAGGTGTGGACAAATCCACCCAGCCGTAAAGTGTTTCGTTTACAAACGGGTGGAGTCTCTCACCTGAGAATCATTCCTAGTACAGATGTAAATGACAGGGGCGGGGCTTCATCTCACCTGTCATTCTCACCTGAATTCCAGATAATCACATGAATGAATAGGAGGAGCTAATTCAGACTTTAACATTTAAACAGGTAGAAAATTGATTTTAACATGGTTTTTTCTGCAGAAATTAATTACTTTTTTAACAGTCTTTCATCCAACAATGAAAGATGCATGAAACCCATTTATACATTTATTTTATTTTCCTGTAAAAAAAAAAACAGGAAAGGTAAGTAGATATTGTTCAGTGCCATTTTCATTTCTTTACAAACAACAGCAGTAGATCTATCCTGAGGGCCCTATTGTAAGTAATTCACCAAGATCTATCACAGAAAGTGAAATGGAATGTCATAAGAACTCTTGCAATCAGAATTATTGATTATTTGTGGGGAGGCCATCGTTTTCTTTATTGTATTGAGGTGATAGATCAGCCCATCCACCAACTTAGCATAGGGCACTAACAGATCACAGAAAATGAATCCGGAGAAAATTCTCCAAGAATTTTTACTGTCATTATGTAATGCTGGAGAGAAACTCATTAGCGGGTGCATTAAATACGCAATTTTCCCAACCCATTTCATTAAAATTACTTTCTACTGGAAAAAAACCTTCGCAATTGACGAAAATTTAAAGGACAGATTTACAACACATTTCCTGAATTCTTCGCTCTTGACATCTAATTCCAGGCCTAAAGAAAATGATTTTTCTCAAAAGCTGAAGATCCATTAAAGGTTGAAAATTCATAATCTGAAATATGTTTAATCCTTTAAAAAATCATCACTATAGTTGGTTTATATACGGTAATTTGCAATTCTTGAAATGTTGGGTTTTTTGGGGGGCTCAAATGGAATAAAAATTTGAAAATCAACCTATGCAAGTCCCTAGTTTTATATTAGTCTTCAATGAAAGGCTTTCAGAACATCAACCCTTGCTATCAATATCAAAGACTTTCCGTCTTTAGCAATGATAACTGGACATTAATTACATTTGCTGGAACAGTTCGAATACAATTATGCTTATTGTTGTATGGGCCACTGAATTTCATTCAGCAAATTTGGGGAGAAGAGAATTCATTTTGATGCATTTTATTGAGATAATTGGATAATAAATTCTCCAGTTATCCAAAGCCTTTCCAGGCTGTTAGCGATTCCCTCTAATGAGACAATTCTTCATTTGACTTTAAAAATAGGCACACAAAAAATATTAAAATCTGAAAATTGACAAAGAACCTGCTTTACTTGGGTACATACAGAATATTCCACTGTCTGACTGTCTTTTTTCATTTTTCGGCAGTATTCCGATTTTCTTTGCAAAAAAACCTTGAACAAACTGTATTGGTTTGTTTCAATAAGATCGTCTAAACCGTGGAGTCTTAGTGGCCATCTAATCAATCAGTCATATCTTAATTGCAAATTTTTTTCCCCCTAGAACAAATCTCTTTTCATGACACCAAAAACAATATCTTAGCCCAATGTTTAGTGTTCATGACATATCAAAAAGAAGTTCCTATAAACTCAGAGATAACCCAACATCATATGAAATTACATATTTCATCACGAAAACATTTGCAAAATTTGACTAAAAACTACAAGAGATGAAGCAACTCTCAGACACTCACCCATGTTGGCTGTTTACGACTTGGGCTTGCAATGCTAAGGTGTGTGATGGAATCTTTGTTTTATACCTGTTCGGAGCAGAGCCAAATTTTTATCCCCAGCAATGATAAAGAAACACAGGTTCGCACAGGTACCGTCAGGAAACTCAATACACCTCTCCACAGCACCATCGTTAGACACAGGTGATGCCAAACCCTGCCAAAGGGCCTCTGAACTCACCTTGTATGCAGGTAAAGTCTTAATCAAATTAAGATAAAAACAAAACCATTACCCTCTGATAATTTTTTTTATTTAGGCCTCTCTCCGGCTCTAATTAATCTTATCTTTCTCATTTTTATAGCCAAAGAGCTCCGATTTCCCCTTGAGGTGCCTCTCCTGAATCACCTTTCTGGATATCACACCTGCCAAATATTTTCTGGTTACATAGATACAGGTATCTCTGGTTATATTTACATCAGCAGCATACATTCCTGCGTGTGCATCATCAGGTGTTTCTAACGAGAAAACGGCAATTCCTACATACATCTATTATCTATGTGATTCCATCTGCGAGACGAACTAATAAAACCAGTCGAAGGACAAAACTGCTTTCGTGTTTTATACAGCAACATTTTAAACGATTTTACAAGCAAATATACTTTTTCCCATTTAAATAAATAGTCAACAGAATATTGGAATATGTTTTACTAAAGTTTAATTTATTTGTGAAGAAGTCATTCACTTCTTATATTTTTTTTTTTATTTTTTTTAAACTTTAATTCTCCCTTTTTGTACCTCTGCGCACATAAAAATACAGCCAGAACTTGAGTGAACCACCTTGTCGAGGTCTCCCATTGTAGGTACTTAACCTAGATATACATATATAGTACTAACAGGTGCTTGTGATGCCCAAT